>NC_082386.1:8893533-8912649 GCF_031168955.1 Gadus macrocephalus
GATGCTATTTAACGCTATTTCATTTCAATGCTAATGTTAAGGGTTCAATCAAAACATAGAATAATGAAAGCCCTGGGCATGCTTAATACACTTGATTAAACAAGTGCATCCCGACTTTGCTCTGCACCCGATCCGCCGATAGATGGGATTACCTCGGCCAAGACCCCCTCCAGTGCCGAGCGAAATGGGAATGGCCTTTTGGACCTTTGCAGGTTCAAATTCAACCAACCCCAATCTGCACCGGACGCCCAAAAGGGCAGAGAGAACACGGCACATCTGTGAGGGCCAGTCATGAATAACTCCAACTTCTGCCTTTCTTTAATAAGATATAGGCCTATAGGAAAACCAAGGCCGACATAGGCCTATGTGCCTTTAAGGGGATCTTATAGAAATAAAGTGAAATGTGGGCCCCCTTTCAAGCTAGACTTAGTTGGGGTGGCCTAACGTGCACGGGCCCACATGTATGCCCGCCGGGTCTACTTCTGGGTTGCTAGAACAGGACCAGATAAAAGTTGTATGTGTCTTTGGGCTCAGTCTCAACTTCAAGCAAGCTCGTTTGTTGTTATGGCAACAGAATGAGGGCTGGCCTGGCTTGTTGATCCCTTTACTCCGCTAACCTGATTTCCCTGTATATCTCAAAAGTCATCTTATTTGCATATTTGTTAATTAAGGGACCGACATTTCGATCTTTCTTCGTTTCTCCCAGGAACACAATGAAGGCTTGCATATGCAGAAAGCCGCCTGGGAAAGCGACTAAAGCTATGCGCTTGAAACATTATTGATAGCATCGTTGCTGAAATGCACACGACTGAGGCCTTTAGTTAGGCCTAGTCGTCGATTTATACGTTAAAATATCAAGGGAAATTTACATTTTTTGATAATGCATGCAAATTACGCTAAATTTAATTAATTGATTAAACTAATCATTGTTTCTAAATATATGGACAGGCCCGATCTAGGCTTTTTGCTAAATTATGGCCATTTCTGTCTCTTCAATGGATGTCAGGAGCCGATAAGCCCGTGTGTGCTTGCACCACTAGTGGTGGCTGTGTGAAGCCTGCTGGAACACCCAAGTAGCGCGCGGTCTCCCGGGTGATGGCGGGACACCAGGCGAACGAGCTGTAATTCTGTCCCAGCCTATTGCAGGGGTGGGACCGTCCACAGTAGCGCGACTTAACTCCTCTTTCACCAGAGATACTCCTAATCCCATATCTTAGCAAGGGAAGCTGCTATCCCACAGTATATTAAGGGACAACAAAGTCAAATCTCAAAGCCACCCATGGTTTCTCAGCAGTTAGGCAGTCACGGTTTACACGCAGCGTGTCCAACCACCCTGCGTCAATTAACGAAGACGTTTGCCTCCCTGTGGCATAGGGTACAACTAGTTGTGGACAGTTATATGATCAAAGTGATTTATAGGCCTTGTTAAAAGAATATCATTACGTAGTACCTTTCATTCTTAGAGTTAGGGAAAATGTGTTTTTTCCATGACCCTTCTCTGGTAGGATGTAGCAGTGTTTCTGTAACGATTAAGGCTTTAATACATTTCATTTAAATTGTTTTCAATTGATACCCGGCAAGCGTTGAACTTTGTATCCTACCGCAAGAGCTAATAACAAATAAAGCAGGTTATTTGCTATGTTTTTATTGTATAGCCTATTCCCATATTAGGACTAATTTCTTTATTCAGCAGTTTTAGATTCAACAAACGATACGACGATTATCCAGGTTATGTGAAGGCTATTTGAAAAAGTAATTAATAATATATATATATATATATATATAGGCCTATATATAGGCCTATATGTATAGGTATACATGACTCTGTTAACATAAAAGCTACAAACAGTTCAAATCTTTATAAAACAGCATTACATGGGAAGCCATAATTATTTAGCTTGAACATTAGAAAAAGTGTATTGTAAAAGAGTAAATTATGATTTATTATTTATCTTTTAAATTTAATGTTCAATTAGAGTGTGAACCAATGCAAATTTCTCTGCTTAACAATGGTTACTTGGTTGTTGTATTATTATATATATTTATTTTGTATGTCTTTCTTTCAAATTATTTGGATTAAATAATCATTATTATATATGAAAATTATCCTAGGTCTATGTCTAATTTCGATTTCTCTAAGATCATTTATCTAAGAGCATCGGGTCGTTGCTAGTCCTCTCTTCTTGATGAAAATCAACATGATGTAAGCCTACAAGCCTACGTCTCATTCACAATATTGTAGTTTGATAGAACCGATTTGTTAGTGGAAAATAATTGTCTGTATACCAGGCCTGGGTGTGTGTTTGCTGTATTATTTTGATGGGAGTGCAGGCAAGGTGGGAATGCGGCCACTGGCTGTGATGTGTCTGAACTCCTATGACACGACTCTGTGAGATTCCTTCTCATAATTCAAACTGCATGAAGTGATGAAGCTGAAAGGGAGAGGGACAAAGCAGGAACAGAGAAATGGAGGGAAATAGAGAGAGAGAGAGAGAGAGAGAGAGAGAGAGAGAGAGAGAGAGAGGGGGGAGGAGGAATAGGTGAAAATTATGTCTGCATCAACAATGACCGTTCCTTTAGTGAAGGTACATTTGGGCCCCTAGAGGTTTGGGCCACTGCAAACCTGACGGTCTGTGTTTACTTTGCTTAGGTCATTCATCATGCAGGGAGGATTCCATCCTCACCCCCCCCCCTCATCACAGAGCCTCCATCTAGCAATTTGTTTCTGAATAAAAAATGTGATCATGATTGCTCCGGCGGAAAAATACGAGGAGAGGGAAATTCAAAATCAGCGTCTCTCCAAAGCCCGGGTGCTCCGTCTCGGTATCGATCAGCGACAGATCAAATGGATGAGGGGAGAGGCCGGCTGTCATTCCCCTGGTGTGTGGCAGTGAGGCTGAGCCACCCGCGCACAGGACAAGATTAGCCCCTTAGAAGGAACGTGACGATCATCATGAGATAATACACGTATGATCAACCATGCAGGAAAGTGCTCTTTCCGCCCCATCAAGATGAAAGATGCACCAAACAGGAAATGAGCAATTGGCTGGGCTGACAGCATAACATGTTTCTCCCTTTCTTGTGCCGTATGTTGGTATTTGCATGTTGGGCGTTAGTATGTATAAGAAGCACACGTACACGCACACAGATAGCACACACACACACAAACAAATTATATGCATGCATTTTGTTCTTAAGTTTTCCATGACATCTCTTTCACTTTCTTATGACGATGTACCTATTGTCAGTCGCTTTGGATAAAACGTCTTCGAAATGCCCTGAATGTAAATGTGAACGTACTCTGCTAGCCTTTGACATCCCGCCATACGGCAGCAACCCCTGCCAGGCCCTGATCAGGTGATCAGGTGTGCGCGCGGTGTCCTCCTCCTGTGTGATTCCCCTTGAGGCGTGCTGCGCCTGCGTGAATAACACAGTGCCACAGCCCCTGTCTGACCCCTACCCTCCGCGGTGGCAGGGAACATTCAGCGGCACATGTCCACAGCGCCGACGCCAGCCTCCTTCCAATATCCCACCCTTTCCCTCCTTTCAAACGGCTCCGGGAAGCCGGGGCAGGGCCACGCCAGCCAATCATGGCGAAGGACACTCAAGTCATTAAAAGTTAATGAAACCTATAAACATGGTCCGCCAGTGATTCATTTAAACCCCCGATCCAATCTCCTAGCCCAGCCAATGCAAACAAGCCTGTGCGGCCCCAGTGTGGTCGTCGGAATAACAAACTACGCAATATTTTGTCCTGCACATGTTCCCTCTATGCAGACAGCGGCGGTGTGATAGGCTATTTCACAGCGGCACTTGTCCAATTTACTGAATGCCAGAATGGTGTTATGCAGAGGTGAATTCTGTAATCTGCGTTAGAGTTGAATTTAATGCCTTTCCTTTTACAACGGGGCTGCTTGTCGGGAATGGTCGCAATAGATATGCCCTTTCAACATTCATGAGAATCACTGACATTCAAATAATGTGCTCATTTTAATACCGCGTGAGCGAGAGCCAAATCAGTGTGAGGAACTGGTGTTTGTTCTGCCCCATGGTTATGCGAGTGTCGAGAACGGTTCCGTGATCCATGCAGATTATGGCTATGGTTGAGGTTTAGGGATGGCCTTTTTTTTTTACTAGGTCCTCTCTATATGTCCGTCTTTGTTTCTTTGGTTATGGCATTCATCATGGTTTCAGGTGAGAACTTGTGATTGACATCACTTCCCTGCTTGTTACACCACACGCCCTAAATGACACGCCACAATAAATCCGATCACAACCAATCAACAGCCATGAGGGGTCCTTGTACAAGAGCCAATAAAGCAGGAGTTAAGTGGTCGAACAGCAACCCCTTCTGTTTTAAAGACTTCCATCCCCCCCCCCCCCCCCCCATCCCTCCCCATGTCCCCCACATATTTTTCCTTGGGGGCCATTCAAATTACATTGCACCCAACGGGTATCACCACTGTCAGCCCTCTAATTAATTCCCATAGCCGGACTTGAATCAAATTAATCCCCATTTTAATCCTATATAAATGGCAATGTCGTTCATCATGGAGAGGCTGAGGCTTGGTTGAAGGATCGGGGGGATGGTGTCGAAAGGGCTGTTGAGCAGATTATGGTGAGGGATGAGGGCGGTGAGGTTCCACCGACGCCGAGTGGTCCCTTGATACACACTATTTAACCCTCGCCTGCACCACAGCGACAGAGCCGCATGCAGCCACTGCCATTTAATATCCGTTCAGATTAAGGAGTCAACAGGAAGATTTATTGTTCTTATCGCCACGACGATGCACCGTTACAATGATACAACATGATAGAGAATAAAATCTAAATTGTATGGCAGATTCAATTGTCATGCATCAAGTATTTCTAGGAATCTTTTAAGGGCACAGTAATGAAATGTATTGGGATTTGATAGACTTCACATGACTTGCGGTCACAATGTCGGAAACAGTTGCGTCTGTATATTGATGCAAATAAAACTTCATGTATCCATCGCATGCAAACTAAGGTTTGCATGTCAGCTGCAGTCAATTTTGTTTATGATGTTGTGATCAGGGTTCTGACCGCTTTATGTTATTATTATAGTTCCGTTTATTCAAAGATAGTTTGCTAAAGGACTAATCTATCCAAACACGATTGTGCCACAGTGAAGCATTACCGGTGTCTTTTAAATGCAAATATAAGTATTTGTATAAAGGTCCAGATGGCGGCTCGAGCAGCAGTTATTGACGTGTGTCTCTGTAAAAATTGGTACTGACAGAACTGTGAGAACTTGTGTTTCATTGCCAGTGCTTGTGTGATGATAGACGGGAAATGAAAAATACCACCTGCTCATTCACCACTAGCGCGATGACACTATGTCTCTGCGTTCTGAGGAGGCGTACGAGAGGGAGTGCTGTCTGCGACCCAAATGTGTCCTGTGTAACGTTAGAATATATTTTTTTATATTCAGAGGAAATACAGCAATATCACAATTTAACCAGTAAAGTTGCATCTTCCTTGCATGGATTCTGTTTCAAGGCTGTCTGAAAAGGAGTGGTTGTCCGCCCTATGTTTTTTGTTAACTTGGCTGCGGAAACACATTTTGCATATATTTGCCGCGGTTGTTGACGCAAATTTAAGAAGCCGTATCTAAAGTTTGTAAAAGTAAAAGGTGGCGAGGGAGGCATCTGAGGATGGCAGACTGTTCTGAAGTAAGTTCGGCAGTTTGGTGGATTGGTTTGGTTGCCGTAAAGCCTGGTCCACCAAATGTCCCCAAAAGCTATGGTTTATTGACGCATCTGTAAGCCTACATATTTATCTGCCAAGCTTGGCTCGTGTATCTACCTACTGTTGTGGAGAGCTTGAGGAAAGGCACACACACACACACACACACGCACAAAAGTTTTCTGTTTGCCTTCATTCTACCAAATCCTGGACAGCCGTGTTACAGCCCATCACTATTCATACCATTGTGCTGTCACAACAACTAAAGGCATCATTTGTGTCGCACAATCTCATCTTGTATGTATCCACTACCAAATGTTTGGCGACTGGGAGTGGCATTGGTGGCGGCTGTATAATTTGGTAGGAAACATTTTACCGAACATTTGGTGCTAAAAAAAAAAGAAACGCCGGCATCGGCCCCAAGGCTTAAAGCAATTAATTCAGGATCCTGACATAAACTCTCCAATCCTTTGACAGCTTGGAGCTGAAATAAAAATGCTAGTTCTCCTGGGAACGGCAGGAGATAGCCGGCTCTTTTCTGGACTGTTTGCTCACTGGCCCTGAGAGCAATCTTCCCCAGTCAGAATGAAATGCAAGGACACAAACAATGTACCGGCGAGAGAATGGGAGATGGGGAATGAACAGTTTGGACTATTTGCTCAGCAGAAGGGCAGCCACAATGGCTGGCCCATGGCTTTCCCATGCATCAAGCCTCTTAGTGCTAGGCCTCCCTTTGTTGGCTGTTTTCTCCTTCCCCAGGCCAGATAAGAGGCCAGCTGCCCTATACTTTTTAATTCCCCCCCTTTCAATACCCGCCCATACTGTATGGTCATTTATCGAAGGATGCCACGCCGTTGTTGTCGGCCGAGCAGGTTATCGGAGTACGCATCTTCGGTCACCTACGCATGTGCGCTCGTTTACGGGGTCCGGGGCCCAATCGCTTTAACATGAAAGGCCAGGCTGGAGGACGGGGAGGGGAACAGCGCCTGACCCTTCCTTTCTTCTGAGAGGAGGCAGCACAAGTCAAGCACAGAGTGCGATTACGATACCAGAGGGCTCTTTGCATGTGCCGTCGCTTTAGCATCTCATTGGTAGAGAGCAGGGACGCTTCTAGAAAGGAAAAAAGGACAAAGAAAGAAGGCCAGGATTGAAATTGGGTGGTAGAGCAAAGCCCAACGTGTGGTAAATAGTAAAACGCCGCCATTTTAAGCAACCGATGGCAGAACACTCTGAGAGTGGCGGCCCCGGAGTGGAATACTGTTGGGAGAAGGCACTTGAAGAAGAAATGAGATGTGGCGTTTATATGACCTAATGACAACTCCAGTCAGAAGAGCAAGCAAACACGGCGGGTTGTAGTGGCTCTAGTGAAGGCATGGCTCCATATTGTGCCCTCTTTGTTTTGGTTTTGTCGGTTTGCATTTGGATTTAGGTTGACTTTGTTCTGGTTGTAATGAAGCCCTATTCTCACTACGGTGTTTGTATTGTGACTCACGTTGACTTGCTGTTTCGACTCGATGTAAAAGATGACTCGGGAATATATAAAAATAGATATTAATGAGATGTAATGATAATGTCTAAAGGCATGTTTGAATAGACAGCAAACCAATAAGTGCATGCAGACACAAACACACAAACAAATACACACACAAAGACACACACATAAACCCATCCCCCTCTGCAAAGGCTCCTGGTTGATTTCTACTAGTCGTGTGCCGTTATAAACAGAGTGAAAAACAAAACTAAGAACTTGGTTCCATAGAAAAGCAATCACTTTTACTACTTACTAAAAATAAAAAAACGAACAAAAGGTCAGATAAAACTATCAATAAATCTATACATTATATACATTTACACATTTTATAGACATACACTGATTTCAAGTGGCATTGATTTTAATCAGACAGCCTTTGTACATTTCACAACAACTCAACGACTAAGCCCTTAATCTATGAAAACATATTTTAAACTGAGATGCTGTTGCAGGAGAGGATGGGATAAGCCACGTTCCTGGAAAGCGGTTCTTTATATGAAATCATACATCGTCTCTAATGACAAGTTTTTGTCTTTATCATCATAAAAAATAGATATTAAATCATCCGGGTGCAATGCCTTGTTCTTCTCCAGAAACAATAGGAGTTTGTTTCCACCTCTAACCTGCTTCCACTGTCGTAGCCAACGTGTCAAAGATCAGGTGGGGCAGGATGAATAGCTCTGCTATTGCGTGGCCTGGGAGAGCCAGGGCAGTCTTCTGGGTGGTGCTCCCAGCTTCACGCCCCGCCAGTAGTGAAAAAAAGCGGAGAAAAGGGTTCGAGCCATTTCAACACCGCTTAAGGTTGTCTACGGCCGTGTAATTTATGAGTTGAGAGGACTTGGTTTTTAAGTTCACTACAACCTACAATCTGCGGGCATTTAAGGGTGGAGAACAACCTGTGAGTCATAGGAAACTTACAACACACCTCCCATTACCTCAGGCGCTATCAGTTTTGTGGAAACCTGTAGCATTCTGGCCGGTAAAAGGATTTTTTAAGGTGCTCCATGTGGATTTCATGAAGCTGTGTTGTAGATGTGATGCGGCGCTTAATGTGTTTTGTGACCTTGTTGCAATTTTAAGGTTGAGAGACTGTGACCAGGGCGTTTCCATGTCCATGGCGCTCAGTGGGTGGTCATAGGTACGACCTGTCAGTCAGGAAGATGGATTGACAGGCTTGTGGTTAGCCTTCTGGCAAACTGTTCAGAGGAAATGGTACCTCCTCAGTAAAGTAAAGTGAGTCAATGGCCCTTGTGTTTGCAACAGCAATGCTGACGTTATTAGGAAGGTTATAATTACTGTTAATATAGAGTGCCCATATTTTACAGGTTCAGCCTGAGGTCAGTATAGGCAACTGGATATTTCGTGTCCACACCGGCAAGAAAGACGGAAACACTCTGAGAAAGTCAGTCGTGTAGACATGCAAAATGATTCATTCTTAAAAACTAGTTTAGTGGATTCGATTGTCTTTAGGTTGTTTTTGAGAAATTTGCCTGTGTAAAATAAGGGTAAATATCACTCCCTTTTACAGCTTGTCTGGTAAAATTTTTAACCAAATAATGAAAATTAAATGAAACCAAACCAAATGTTGTTATTAAGTATATCAGGAGTAAAACATGTTCTGTCAAATAAAGTGCACAATATAAATACAAACCCAACGACAGCATTTTAAAAGCTTGGAGAAGCATGCTCACATTTCTCGAAAAAGCACAAACAACATAATGCTCCATCATTTGTAAAACAACAGGTGAAGGTTTAACTTGTTTATTTTATTTTAGGCCTCAATTAATTTCAACAAATACAAACTAGAAACAATTCTAACACCTTCTTTGTGCCATTATTATTGATAAACATTGTTATTTTATTATTAATAAACATTGATTGCCTGTTAATATTTAAATAGAGTATTGCCACGGGATGAAATAGGCCAAATTAACTATTATTTCTAAAAGTATTAAAGGATTTAAGTTTCTTGTTCAAGCAAACAACAAAATAAAACATTATGATAAGATTTAAGTTTCTTGCTAAAGAAAACAACAAAATAATATAATTTTATTAAAGAAAATGATAATTATATTGTACAGAATTACAAAAAGCCTTTTAACAATATTAATATGAATTGGTTACACAATCATAATTGTGTGTAATTAATTAGCATTAAAATACTGAATCCAATGCAAACATGTACAATTATAGTTGTGTTTAAAGGGAGGAAAGCAAGTCATTAATATAGATTATGGTTAATTATGAAATTGAAATGACTGTTTTAATAAAACCGATTTAAGGCTTTTCTTAAAACCAGTAAACAAATTGTTATACTTCAAATGTTTCTATTAAAAAATAGCATAAATAAAAATATCTTTGAAAACAATATACATTTGTATTTTAATACACTATTTACCTAATTCACAATACGTAATCTGTCCCTCAATTAATCGTCCGCCATTTAGCAGTAAAAACGACTCAATCCGACAGAGTCTTCCTTCAAATGACCTTTCGTTGCCAATGCATGGATGTCAGCACCCTGTAAACACCTCTGACACACATGCTTGAAGGGGCTAGGCGAGTCCGCTCCACATTCCTGGCTGTCCTGCGTCGAGGGCTCACCTCTGACGCCAGGACGCCAGGCTCCCACGCTCCCACTGACTGTGGGACTGCACCCAGTACCCAGCGCATACTCCCATTTCATCCACATTATTGTTTACATTGTGTGATCTCAATATTGAATCTTTAATCTAACAAAAAAGGTAACTCTAATTATTAATAATGGATGTAATTATATTATATATTAATAATCTATAATAATAATATCCTTAATAATTAACATACTCATTACAGTGAGAGTCATCGGTAAATGCTTTTCTAAGGCCGTTTCTGGGGACGGATCTCAGACCCGGAGGTTTGCCCGTGCTGTAGCTGAACTTCAGAGGGGAGACTGCACAGATCCTGGGCCGGAAACCAGAAAGTGCGAGGGGCGGACTTCCACAGTTGTCCCTGTTTTCTTACCGATATATACTTCCAAAGAAGAACTCATTCTCCACTGCAGGATGGAGGTTTCAAAATAAGTTTTTAACTCATGTATTTCTACATCGGGAAGGCTGCATTGCAGACGAATACCGTTTTTTAAAAACGTCTTCCTATGTTTTTAACAAGGTTGTATTTTAAACCTTTACCGACCCTTTGTCTAAGGGCCTTGGTGTCCGTCCAGGTCGTTTAGCTTCTCTTCCCGCCAGCTATACGGGAAAAAGTTTAGTCTACCAGTGCTGGCCGAGTTTCCGCTTGCTGTCGGCCATGGAGGGACACCGACAAAGGGATACCTGGATCCCAGATTTACGGTCAGCCGTATGACGTTTGTTGTGGTTGCGCCGGTCAGGTTGTCTCCAGTAGAGACCTAACCCGCGTGTCGCCAGTCCACAGATCCCCGCCCCCCAGCCACACGATTGGTGGAACTACATTTGAAGCGAGCGAAGAGGAAGCGCCCCGCTCACCCAGATCTGAGCTCATCTGCCATCAGACGAAAGATGTTCATCTAAAGTCTGATTTGCGAGACTACCGGGGACAGACTTTCAGACCCCCAACCCCACCCCCTGCCCACACACACCCCCACACACACACACACACAGAAACACACACACACACACACACACACACACACACACACACACACACACACACACACACACACACACACACACACAGACACACACACACAAGTAGATGTGTTTTAAAATGCAATGGAAGCACGCTCTACCAGGATGTGGGATTTTGGGAATATAATTCCAGCCCAGTGCTTATCGGCACACCCAGACTGTTTGAGTGTTTTGAGATGCGGGCTCCCTGAGGACAGATCGACGGCGTCCTGGCAGGACTGCATATCCAATACATGGACGGAGGGGATTCATGGAGGCTGTGTCTCTTACAAACTGCTCGACGGAGGGAGGATTCCCCCAGCGGTGCACACATAGCCGGGGAAGGTCCGAAAACATACGAATGAGGCTCACAGCCATAACAACCAAGCATGCATGCATGTATGCATGCTCACAGACGGACAGGGATGCAATGCACACAGTGGCGCGCGTGCGTGTGCATAGGCCTGCGCAGAGGCGGCTTAGACGAGCACACACACACGCACACACAATGCATATTCAACTTCATGTGCGTGCACACAAACACACAGAAGCATACACGTACACACACACACACACACGCATACACACTGAAACTCTCTCTCGCACACACACGAACGCACGCACGCACGCACGCACGCACGCACGCACGCACGCACGCACGCACGCACGCACGCACGCACACACACACAGACACACACACACACACACACACACACACACACACACACACACACACACACAAACTGACTCTTACTTACTTGCTTATGGCTGTCCATCGTATTCGATGATGATGTTAGTTATTGTGGGGGGTTGCGTTGATGCCATTTCATGTGGCTAACTGACTCAGAAACACACACACACACAAACACAAACTAACTCACACAGAAACACAAACACAAACTTACACACACACACACACACACACATGCACACTGACTCACACAGACAAAGTGCACCTCTCAGTCCCGGGTTGTGACCGGCCGATGGCATGGCCCAGGTATGTCAACTATGTTTGCCAAGCCATCCATCAGCCACCTTCCCTACTGAAACAGGAACCTTTGTTTAAAGCATACAGTTGTTAAGCCCATCCTTTTGACTCAAGTCAGGCTAATTTATTTCCTTATGGCCGAGGCAGGAGGATTTATCGGCACCTATGTTTTGGACTCTTTGTCCTCCACTTGTTGTGGGCTGCCCTGTGTTCAGTGTGTTGGGAGGAGGGTGAAAAGAAAAAAAAATGGGTAGTGAGAAAGATGACGTTGGGCTGCGGTTTGAGGACAGCCATGGCTCTTATCGTCTGTGACCAGGGTTAGCAAATAAACGCACGGCGGTGGACGTCAAGCCGCATGTGATTTATAGCGACGTGGTGTTCACATATGACCCGCACCACATGGACGGTTTTGAAAGTCCTTTGATAGCCCTGCATAAGGGAGCTTTTGTAATTGAAAAATATATATCGACATGTTTTGGTACTGTTTTGGGTAATATTTTGACCTGTCTGAGCACAATACATTGGAGAACAGTGTCCTGAATACAATGTTTCAACGTTTTGTGTGTAATTTGAATCTACTATACCATACTACAATTCTATAATATACTTTATCAACTATTTCAATAACTATGTCTCAATATTACTATTTTCAGTTGCTGTTAAATATTTGCTGCCGTAGTACAAAGTACAGATTTTGCAGCAACTTGCATCATTTAATCGCTGGCAGATATCGTATCGTGAAACGATCCGAGGTAATCAGCCCTTGAGCAGGTTTTCTAACCCTGAGATTCAACCCTGAGAGCTATTCTGAGAACTATACAGAAACATAAAGCAAGAAAAGCTGCCTGTGTTTGCCAAAGCACATAGTGAGTGGGAGTCTCTCGCTCCACGGCACCACAACCTTCATCTATCTCCAGACGGGCCGCAGAGGAGAGCAGATATGGCTAAATGCGCCGTGTTAATGATTGACCTGCCGAGCACAGAGCATCCTGCGCTGAGTGCCCACTTTGCCGGCTCTTGTTCTGCGTTTCTTCAGCTCTAAATGTTTGTGGTCCCACCGTCCCCTCTCCAGATCCCTTACAGTACTTGTTAGCTTTCCGGGGGTGAGGGTGGGGTCAAGACTGAGTTTCAATAAAGAACCATTGGCATGCCGAGGTGAAGGAGAGATAAGAGTTTGTCTTGGGCCCTTTTACCGGGTTACAAGAATGGGCCTGTGTAAACTTAATTTCCCCTTAAGATAAATGCGGCCCTGCTTTGTGAGAGCGAGTTCATGCACTGCCTTTTTTTTGTCCTAAAGCCTTCTTTGACAGGCGTGAAATGAGTCTCCTACTTTCATTAACAGTTCAAGATGGAGGGTAAACTCCAGGTCCAGGGACTGTTAATTAATTATGGGCCGAGTTGACTTGTCCTTGGCTTTAAAGACTTGTTCAGTTTATGGTCATTTTTTGGGAAACTGGGTTAATAAAAATGTATGAAACTGCATTTAATGTGTATTAAAATGCACGCCGCACTATGCGGCAGCTTGACTCAATTATGTTATAGCTCCCAATCAATAACTTTGTGACGATATTCTTGCAAGATGTTTTCAAAAGGAACTAATATAAAGAGAGAGCTTAACCTTGTGTGTTCTTCTTATCCTCTACAGATGTGCGGGGCTTTGATTCGATGGAAACTTTTCAATGGCGGCCCACCGTCTACTTTCAACACACTACTCGGACCTTAAAAGGCACTTTCCTGTTTGACGTACCTGGCTGCAATATGAAATATCAAAGCCTCTGTCAGTGTGGAGCTGAATGGGAACAAAAGAGAGGCCTCCATTAATGATTAACTGTTCTAAAAGCCCCGGCTTTTGTATTCCCATGGTGCCCGGGCTATCTTGCCGCCATGTGACATGCTCACAGCATTTTTCGAGCAGATTGGGGGAAAGCTAGTGAGCAAACACAGGTGCTTTGGAGCGGCGTTGGCGATGCTGTCAGGGACAACCACAAACAAGAGCAGCTATGCCTGGCTAAATGAATCCCCGCCGCACCCCCCTTCCCCCGCCCCGCCACCACCAGCCACACACCCGACCCCCGTACGCTGCAGTGCTAGCTAACTTGTTTGCTAGCTTCCTAGCTCTCGCATTAAAGCCAAAGCCTCCCTTCTGGAGAGTCTGCCCCCTCCCCTCCTCAAACCCCGCCCCCCAGACACAGTCCAATGTTCACTACAGCTGAGCTCCACAACTTCTCACACCCTCCAAAGAAACAAACAAATAAACGTGAGGACTGCGGAGCACTTCTTTGAGGCGATGGCGTTTGCTGTGATCACGATTAGTGGGAGAGCAAACACATTAACGATGTTCCGGTTTACACTTTCCAAAGCAAAATAAAATGTCTTTCACTTCAAGTGGGGCCATTCTAGTGACCCCCCCCCCAGTGACAAATAAAGCATATACGGGCTGGATGATCTCTTGGAAGCTAATAAAACACATTTTGTGATGGGTACCCCATCGGTACCTCTTAGCATGCAAAATACTCTCATAAATATCTGGAGTTTTTGTTTTTGTCCATGTTTCTTTTGTTGGAGTTAATGGCAAGGACATGTGTAACTAAAGTCAACCATCGCTTCCTACTGCCTGGCTGGCATAAAAGCGACTAGGGGGGTGCTGCATGTCGCACAACTTACGATAAGACCATCCAGATGATAGCCATGCGTTATCTTTACATGGCTTTCCGGCCGGGAGACAAATGAACAAAGTGTGATAACAGGAACAAAAGCTCAGCTCTTATTGGCTGTGGGCTTAATAGAAAAAAATTGTTGCATGGAAAAATCACAAAAGGTGCAGTTCATTTATTTTTTAATTTTCTCCATTGCCAAGGTCTCACGGTTTATCGCTTCCAATATTTATATTGACTTTAGTGGGAAATATGCTTTTGTGGGATGCAATTACCCGGACCTATAAAGCAGTTCTTACAAGTGGAAAGACGATAAAACGTGTTTCAGGAAAACACTTCAAATTAACCAGAGGGGGAAATGAATTCATAAAGGAGAGGCAGAAAAGAGGGCAGAGGAGGCTAGATGGGAACCGAGCAAGACAGAGAGACAGACATACAGACGGACAGCACAAAAGGGGGGGGGGGGGGGGGGGACAAGAGACGGAGAGAAAGGAGAGGGAGAGAGAAAGAGAGAGAGAGAAAGGGAGAGAGAGGTCAAAAGTGGTTACCTCAGAGACGGGCTGATGATCAGTGAAGCACCACTTCTCTCTGGCTGGGCTTTTCCAGCCCAATTCTCCGTCTCTCAGAGGTTTGTGTATACTCAGGGAATCACTCACGGCCCGTGTTTGCTCCATTTCCCCAAAAATAATTGGAAAAAAATATGGTTGCCCTGACATGAAATGTTCGGCCGAGAAAAGAAAAAAAAAACGCTGATTATCCCCGTTATAATTGTAAGAATAAAGCATTTACATTTTTGAGCAACTGTGTCGTTTAGTGAAGTCAGAGAGATGTGATTATAAGCTTTTGTTGACTGCACTATAATTAAACCAAAAGGAAAAATCCCCCTTCACATTTTTAGGTCAAGTTTTACCGCCTCAAACCTGAAGCCTGCCATCTTTATGGATTCTGCAGAGGTGACTGAAAATGGTGTGGATCTCTTCATCCATTTCGGTCTCCCCCTCCGGTTTTCCTTATTTCCTCTGGCCAACCGCAGGGATTTACCCCGCACCGGCCGTGAGCAGAGTCTGATCAGAGGAGTTACAAAGCCTCACTTTTAGGGGTCTTACTGTAATTCACCGGGCTGCTTTGTGAAGTGTGGGGGCCCGCATCTCAAGAGGGATTTGAGACAACATCTTTGTTGCGTCCTCATTGTCCCGCGCGCCAAAGTCGTCCAGCCCCCCCTTATTGTGGAGCGGAGCAAAACTCGCCTCAGAACCCGGCTCAATCAAAGAAAAGTTTTCCAGTAATGAGGTAAGACATGAAAGCTCATTGAAGGCGGCCACATGTTGAAAGGTCTTTTTGATCTCACCGGGGCACAATGGCCGAATTTGAAAAGAGCAAAGTGTGCTCTGAGCGCCAATGCGCCGCTTCAAACCTCTGGTCTTTTGACGGGCCTGCACCTAGAAAGAGAGTAATACTCCGTTGGGTGGAAAATGTAATTCATCCGGGATCGTCAGCTCTGAGGGGAGGGGCCCCGGGGCCCATTATAGATTCAAGAGAGAGGCTAGCCTTTTACTCAAGGTTTTTGCCCTAGTAACAGAGCGTTGTGGTGATGCAGTCTTTTTTTCAAAATATTTATCACGTTTATAACAGATCATTGTTCATTAAATATATATATATATATATATATATATATATATATATATATATATATATATACCATAGTTATTCTGGAGAGGTGTAAGATCGTGCCTAAGACAGCACAACAAAACGATTCGACGTCTTGTGATAAATAATTGAACCATTTTTAAAGGGTAAATAATAAATCCCGGTGAAGAACAGGGAAGATTTCCTCGAGACCGGATCTTGTTGGTTATGAAGACATATGAAAGCCTTAATGGGGGCTGGGACAGGCAGTCTGGGTCGGTAAAGGGACGACTCTGTCCGGTCTGTGTCTGGTAAACTATCTGGAGAGTTACCATCAGACAGCCACCTGCGCAGGGAAAACTGTGTCGATTTGTATTGCTTTCCTTTGATTGTGTTTCATTTAAGTGAGGCATTATCAAACTCATGTTGGGATTTTCCTTAAAAAAATAATGTTTTAACCACATCTGTTATGGCCATACAGCTCACAATGCTGCAAGGCGTGAACACAAAATTGCTCCTTAAGAAAAGAAAAGTCAATTCTACCTTGGTTTCATCTACAGAAAATAAACGCAGTGGATCTCTTTCTTTTGCAACGGCTGTGTTCTACATTGGATTTATAATAACTGGCCACGATAGGTGTGTGTGTATTTGTGTACGTATGCATGCAATATTTTATCTTTGTATATATTCAAATAATTATCAGAATAATAATCTATACTGATCTGTATAATAATCACTATAAAAATGTAATTACTAATTTAACAATTGCTTAAATGATTTTATATCCTTTTTCGATCGGCAGAAATCTTTTAAATTCAACAAGTTTTCTCCAAAACATATAAAACCTGCTATAAGCGCCATGCAAGAGTCACAAAAAGTTTCAAGGTGTTTCAACTCTCCCCCCCCCCCATCCAGCGTATCAGCTGCCCCCTTGTCTTCTGTCGGAGCCCCCCCACCCCCCCACCCGCCTTAATTCTCCGGGCGTCCGTCCACCGCCTGACGGACCCATTAGGCACCATTCACCGCTCCGCACGGAGATAAAGGCGGCGCTCAGGTAAACGGGGGTCGTGGGGGGGGGGGCCTGCACCCAATCAGCTCAGGTGGCCCTGCTGCGACCGGCCACAGTCATGCCTGAGTTCTGGTGAAAGGGGCCAGACACCTCCCCGCCCGGCGCGGCCCGCGTCCCTTCCCATTGTCCCGATAACCCCCGGCCCCCCCCCCCCCCCCCACATCCATTCACCCAGACGTCTCCCTTTCCACACCGCCCACCAGCGAGCGGCCCGTGCTCCTTCTGTTATATTACCGTGGGCCGGGTCAATACGGATCAATGGGAGCTGCACAATATGGGAGGAATCATGAGGTGTGGGCTTATATACAAGGGAATAGATGAGCTATGAGTTCCAGGGGCTGGCGTTGAAATTGCACAGGCGACGCGAGAGGCAGCCAGTACACACGATACCAGTCGATAGAAGTAATATAAGTGTGTTTTCAAGGGGCGTCAAGGGTGTTTTTTTTTTTTTTCTTAGTAGTACAGCTTCTTTGAACATGAGCGAGAACATCAATAAAGATCTAGCGAAGAAAATATGATTTGTCTGAAATATCTTTGTTAAAGTGTGCCAAACAGGGTATGCATGAGTGGTGTGCGTGGGTGGGTCCGTGTGTGTGAGACAGCTGCTGCCGAAACGCTCTCCACCCTCGCACACACACACACACACACACACACACACACACACACACACACACACACACACACACACACACACACACACACACACACACACACTCACTCAGGTAGCAGCTGGGCTGGCTCACCTGCCATATTAATAATCCCTGACAATCCCTTCCATCAGCAGAGAGAAGGAGAGAAAAAAAGAGATAGAATAGAAGAACCAGGGAGAAAAGGGGGGGGGGGGGGAACTGATGAAAGTAAAAAAGAAAAGAAAGGGGAGGTTGTGATGGAAACGAGGAAGAAACAAATCCATCACAGGAATATGTTTTTTAGGTGAAACCAGCCAAACGGATTGACAGGAAAGTGAGAGTCAATATAGTAAAAAACAAAATAAAATCCCTTAACACCAAAGAATAATATAATTTATAAAACCGATAAAGCTTGTGTGATGAGCGGGGCCCAACATTTTAAATAAAGTAAATCCAAATTGCTTCCGATGGCCGTTTTCCAGCACTTGTGTCTGAGTGATCAGACAAGAGGATTGCTGGGCAAGGCTGAGGGTGATAAAGAGATGACAATGGAGATAAGATAAGGAGGCACTGTGGCGACTTTCTGATTGTGTGTGTGTGTGTGTGTGTGTGTGTGTGTGTGTGCGATTGCTTCTCCGTCTGTGTCTATCCTGTGCATGCCTGTATTTTACTGTGTTTCACGTCGATCCAGGGGTGCGTGTTCCTGCTTGTACGTGTGTGTGTGTGTGTGTGTGTGTGTGTGATCGTACTCGCAAGTGTGTGTGTGTGAGTGTTAACTTGGCACCAGACCTCAGGCTAAGTGAGAGAGGGCCCTTGGGAGAGAAGCTAAGTGAGAGATACTGGGAGCCAGAGGAAGAGGGAGAGAGAGGGAGAGGGGGGAGGGGGGGGGGGGAGGGAGATGGAGCGAGAACAATGGAGTGGGTGGAAAATGACAAGCCCAGTAAAACGAAGGCTTCCTAAAAGCACTAGGGCTGACGGATCAGGGGGGCGTGGGTGGGCGTGGGTGGGCGTGGGGAGGCGTTCCATGCAGACGGGGGGGGGGGGGGGGGGGGGGGGGGGGGGGGGTCTTGGGCCCTACAGTACCTCCCAATCCATTAACTCTCAGAAGTAAACCGACTGCTAGCAAAACGGCTAGCGCAACGTGGCTAGCTTAACACGGCTAGTGCAACACGGCTAGTGCAACACCGGCTTGCTGACTCACAAAGACAGGCCCCAGACAGCGCGGCACGGTGGGTGGGGGCGGAGGCGTGTTCCCCCCTCACCTGCGGACGACTGGCGCTAAAG
>NC_082386.1:8912749-8940249 GCF_031168955.1 Gadus macrocephalus
ACATGCATATACACAGACAGACAGACAGACAGACACACAGACACACAGACAAACACACACTAACACACACACACACACACACACACACACACTAACACACACACACAGACACACAGACACACAGACACACACACACACACACACACACACACACACACACACACACACACACACACACACACACACACACACACACACACCGCATTTGTGTCCGCATTTCTAAAATACATTGCAAGGGCACAAATATTTTCAGTTGCTTTTGATGCCCTACATCCTCGAAACAACATGTTGCAGTACTTGAGTCAAACATGCACAGAATAGACAATACGTACACATGAGCTTATTCTGCACACAGTCTGTTAACAGACAGAGAAAATCTATGGGTACAGAAAACACCTCCTCCTCCAAATAGCTCGGCTGCCTATAATGGAGGAGATTGAGCAATATGCTGCAAGCTGCTTGGCTTTACATTTGGACAACCTCATAATTCTCAAGCCTCTGACCACCAGCCTGTGGACATGACCTAGGCTGCCGAAAATAAAAACGATGAGCTGGCATTTATAGCCTAAATGTATGATAGCTTGCACTAATGGTTGATATTTAACTTGTTTAGTAAGGAAAGCTTCCTCTAAACTTGAGTCAAAAGTGCAACCAACTTCCCATAGGAACACACACACAGACACACACACACAGACACACACACACACACACACACACACACACACACACACACACACACACACACACACACACACACACACACACACACACACACACACACACACACACACACACACACACACACACACATACACACTCAGAGGACGGCCACCCCTCGACCTTCCTCGATCCCACCCAAGCCTCACCAGACCCCCAGACCTCTGAGCAGCTCCCAGGATGGATAATACTGGGGGATAAAAACAGGTGTCCACACTTGAAAGTTAAGCAAACGCCGGGAACGTTGAAGAGGCACAAACGGTTTCTTACAAACCACTCGCTACAGAGGTGTGCACTGGTACACACTCTAACACTGCTTTCTTTCTTTCTGTTGCTTCTTTGACACACATTCACCTACCTACACACACACACACACAAACTACACACGCAAATAGACACAAACACACTACACACACCCACACACATACTACACACAAACACACTACACACACAAACACACACACACACACACACACACACACACACACACACACACACACACACACACACACACACACACACACACACACACACACACACACACACACACACACTACAAACACACAGACACTATACACACACACACAGACCCAAACTCAAAGAAAGTACAAACAAGGCAGGAAACAATGGTGCTCCTCTAACAAGGCTTTGGATCTTGATGAAAAATTCAAACAATATTAAACGGCGAGAGTCAACAGTGGCCACCCTTCTGCTGAGGGCCTTCCAAACAGACAGAGTAACTCTGCACACACATTACTCCGGCCCAGTCCAACCTTTTAGGGTAATGAGTGTGGGCCGCTTCGGCTAAGTTGCCTGCTCATGAAAAAAATAATCTCTCTCCAGAACTCACACTCACACTGAGCGCAGGGTAAAGATAATAAGGGAGAAAGGAGTAAGAAAGGTAGTAAGCCCCCCCCCCTACACAAAGAAAACACACAGGAAAGTGAGGAGGGGAGTCACTGTGTCCGGGCATGTCACCCCATTCAGGCTGACCCGCCGCCACCTCACGCCACGGGTCACCTGCGTGGCCCTCCGACCCCGCCCCTATACCTCTATACCCCCCCCCCCCCCCCCCCCAAACCTGGCCAGGGGACCCCCACCTCTGCGCCCCTCCACTTCCTGAGAGACCCAGATTAAGATAGCAGGCCGGGCCCGTCGGATCCCCCCGCCGCCCGCGACAACAGCCAGGTAATGCCTCCTGACAGCAGGGCTTTAGAGGCAGGCATTAGGTTCCCACATCCATCAGTGATCCCTCATCGCGCTCAGACGGAAAAAGCAACAAACTCGCCTAAGTATGTGGACCACACCGCACGCACACACCCACACACAACACGTGCACACACATTTGTGCTACGCACGCTACCTACTCACAGACAGACAGACACACACACACACACACACACACGCACACAGACAAACACTCACACACACACACACACACACACATACATACGTATACATACACTCCACACACACACACACACACACGCACACAGACAAACACACACACACACACACGCACACAGACAAACACACACACACACACACACACACACACACACACACACACACACACGCGCACACAGACAAACACATACTACACACACATATACAGTGCACACATGCAATACACACACACGCACACATTGAGAGAAGGGAGCAGGTGATGCAGATGAACTGCAGGCAGGACCACTTCTCTAAACCGGAGCGTGTGTGTGTGCGTGTTTATGTGTAAGGGGGGGGGGGGGCGGTTGTTCCTCATTCAGTGTTCAAAGTGACAACGTTTAATTACATGTGACGTTGGCGAGACGCCTCGGGCACCATAGACCTCACGCAGGACCAAAACAATCAAACCACAATGAAGCCCAGTGACACTGGATTTACAATGAAACGCTGAACCACGCAAGCAGAGTTCACCTCTTCTCAAATCCGGGATCTAAACGTTTTTAAATAACACACACGATATTCGTCGTAGTACGGGCGAAATGTGACAAATCGCCAGTACCCTACTCAACTCTTATTTGTTTTTGCGTGCCGACGAAAAGGAAGAAAAACCTATGCTACAAGACTTGTACCTGTGTGCGTGTGACTGCACACGGCCGCACCTTCCCCCCCCCCCCCACCCCAACTCCCACACCCTGCAGGCAAGACTACCCCCCACACACACACGCACACACAGGCACACACAGGCACACACACACACACACACACACACACACACACACACACACACGCACACACGCACACACGCACACACACGCTCGGTGCTGCGGTGGCTGGGAGGGGTCGGACCGGCCGTGGTCGGATACAGGAAGTCAGGAGAGGGAGAGAGAGCAGGTGCACTGTTATCACCTGCATAGAAAGGTAATGAGGCAACAGTACAAACAGCAGGGGACTAGAACCAGCACGGTATGGTCGGATGCCATCCAGCATCAAAAAACTAAAACACAAACAGGGGATGGCAACATGTGTTGCCGCGTTTCCTCCCGGCGAGATAGGAAAAATAAAGCTCTGTTTTAAATAACAGGGGAGGTAGAATCACGGTGAGGGAAAACGGTACACCCGAGTTATTTTGGCCCCGTTTTACACCTATATTTTTCTTTTCTTTTTATTATTTACGACCGCTCCATGCCGACTCAAAGTGGGCTGACATTTATGTGCGTCCGCTTTGATGAGGAGCCAATTGCTCTCTCTCTCTCTCTCTCTCTCTCTCTCTCTCTCTCTCTCTCTCTCTCTCTCTCTCTCTCTCTCTCTCTCTCTCTCTCTCTCTCTCTCTCTCTCTGCTCACTCGCTCTCTGTGAGCAGCAAAAGAGCCACCTGCCCGGCCTCACCTGGCCTTCTGTAGGAGCTTAGCGAATAAAGAAACAGAGCAGCCAGCTCCCATCGACAGCCTCAACCTGCCCAGTAGCTACTGTACCGTGCCGCCGTGCACCTTTTAAAAAAAAGAAAAAGGAAAAAAAGCAACCCACCTCCTCACTCCCCCACCCCCAATTTTTTGGCTCCGGCTTCAGACAGAAGGGGGTTATAAAGACGGAGAGCTATTTTCTTTTCAGTGTCTCCCCTGTGCTAAGTCCCGGGTAAACCCGCTAATCCCGCGCGGTGTGATGACTCACCACGGGTGTGGCCAATGTGTTCCCAATGATATCTTTTTAAACTGTCTGCATATCAAAGGCGATGTTTATGTTGCCCTGGCCCGGGCATGCGATAGTTCCGTAATTGACGGTGAATATGTCCCTCTCTTGTTTGACTTACAACATGCCCGGGTTCAGAAGTCGTATAAAGGAACACAACGCAAAATCAACATCCACACAAAAATGATGTACAGATGCCATTCGCCGTATTTGTAATGTGGTTTTGGTTACAATCCAGCTGTGTACGGCCAATGTCTGTGTGAGTGCGCTTGTGTGTGTGTGCGTGTGTATCTGTGCTCGGATTTTGTGTGCACGCCCCGTGTGTTTGCGCATGGATGTGTGTTTGACATACACGCGCGAGTGTGTGTTCGTCTAGGTGTGAGCAGGAGAGACGGGGCCTGCGGCCCACCTAATTGTTATTGCGCCTGTGTTTGGCCTGGAGACTGTCGATAGGAGTCAGTACTGCAGCCTGGGAGAGGGGCGGGCGGGGGGGGGGGGGTCTGTGTCTCCTACTTCGCAGTGTCTTAGTTGTAATGCATCCCTCCGCTAACAGGGCTCAAGGTATTAGGGATTCAGGTTATTTGTATTGATTTTATGGGCTGTCATGCCGGGCTCCCGCACGGCCTCATATTTGTGGGAAATTGCAAATTCCACCTCGGAAATGTCACGGGCATTTAATCTCTTCCTGAGTGGTCAATACGGGATCCTCGGCGTGGTCAGAGCGCGTTTATTAAACAGAGACTAAGCGTTCCATCCGTTTCCATGACAGCACGGCGCCGGCACCGGCTAACGGGATGCTGCTCGATGGTACCATGGGAGGAAGAGGAGGAAGATTGAAGATTCAACGTTAATAATTTTTGATGGGATCCAGACGCATTCTGGATTATTCCCGATTATCTCACCATATCATCAACAAGAATGGCCGCCAGAAGAGAAAAATAAATACAATTTACCCATCTTTTTAAAAAAACTTTGTATTGAAAATACATCTGATTCACCATGCAGTACTTATGATTTTGGTACAGATGACAAAACCAACACACATAAGAACATCGTATCAAAATGAAAAGCCTGACTCCAAACACAGAAAGTGTCCCCAGTGAAGGCTAATGACATCAAAGTTGCACAGGGAGCCTTCAAGGTCTCCCAGAGCAAACTGCTTTGTTGAGTCGGACAACATTTGCATGCCATTATCGTCTTTGCTTTATTCCCATCATGGCAAATGTTTCTCTTTCTTAGCCCCGTGTTTACAGGAATGGTCGGCGTCGCCCCTCCTCACGCCGGCCACCGCAATCAAATTGACTCTGGCTTGAGTACACGTTTAGTGAGGAACATTTGTTTGAGACAAACACTTAGGGATCCTCCTATGTCATTGACCAGTGTCCACAAATATAATCCTATCAAGTTCAATCTGGGAGAATCAACCACTCCCCACCCACCCGCCCCACACAACTAGCCATTGTTTCCTTAATGCAATAAATGAAAATAAGCCCATCTGTCTTGTTTTAATATACATCGTACACAACGGCGTCTCCATGGAGGACCCAGGGGAACTCTCGCCTCCTCTCCGCTGTTTATATGAGTGAGACTGGACAAACTTACTGATGGTATCCTGACGGCTTTCACAAACACTTTAAAGTCCTACTGTTGACATGCACCACACTTAAACTATTTACAGTACAAGTAGAGGCGCAGCACGGCTAACAAACATGAAACCGGCCAGGCGTGTGTGAACGTACCCTTTTTTGCTTGTTGATAAACCCCTGCTTCTTCCCTGGCCCCTGGTTGACATATGCCTACAGAGAAAGCCTTAGCAAAACAAGCTGGACCCATGTAAATATGCAGTGCCCAACAGTGGCACACGCTGTGTTGGCTTACACAGTGCTAGTGGTTGTTTTTCTTTTTACCTCCAAATTTGCTCGGGAAACTAATCATGGGCTGATAAAGCCCATGGTAAATATGGGAGAGATTGACACCCACATGTCAAAGTTTACATAGCGGGAACAAGTGTATGTATAGGGCCAGGGAATGAGGAGGGGCCGTGCAAGGGCTGGACTGGACTGTCCTCATACCTTAGTAGGCTAGCCTGGGGGAACTGCACTTTCCGCTTGAGTGCTATTGTTTTTTATTGTTTTGATTATCTTTTTTATCTATCGTTTTTTGACATTGACCAAATAATTAAGTTTAAACTATTTTTTTTCACCAAAGATATTATCGAAAAAGTAGAACGTAGAAGAAAAAAGGCAAGAAAAAACATCTTAATCAATAGCTTACCTATTGGTTATTAGATTAGTCAATATCAGCTTGATATTGTTTTGCTCTCCACATTTGTAAGAAATTATTTGCGATAAATATTTATGTATCATTCATTGCGTCCAAATGTGCTTATTATTTTTATACCTTGTATACATTTTAATAGAATTAGATACTTAGAATAATGATCTTTAATTTGCATTTCTGGTTCAAACAATGCCACTCGCTCATTAACTCACCTCCGCCTCTCAACAGAACCGCTGAAATTAAAACTGTTGACGGCTTCATCCTGCTTCAGTCTTTGTCAGCTCTCCTATTGCCCGATAATCCACAGTCAAGACAGTGCAGCTAACAGAAAAGGTTAACCCCTGACTGATGTGTCTGATGTTAATCTATAGATCAATTAGGGGGAGGCACAGTGGGTCAAGCTACAGATATTGCAGTGGCTATTAGTTCCCCCTATCTTCCATTATTACACAGTCACATGCTCAAACATTGTGCAGGCTTGGTATGCTAGGCACAGATGCCCAGAGTAAACACACAGGCCTACGAGACTTGCACAAATTATTGATCCAGCAGCAGATGGGAACCTTGATATGAGCCATTCAGGTTTCCCTGTGTAAGGTGTTGTGTGTTGTCTGTGTGTGTTTGGACGTATGTTTCAAATGTGCTGAGAGTATGTAACAGCACACATTCGGGTTTAGACTTCTGAGAGGGACGTAATCTCTCAAAAATTCAATTGAAATGTCATCCTCCTGTGCTTGAGAATTGCTTTTAATGGAGACCAGCTCATTTATATCTTATATCACATTTTTAACACAGTTACAAGAACAAAAAGCACGTTATGAAATTTAATAAACTGTATATTCCACAACTGCTTGTGTATTTCACAGCTGCTTCCCTTATTTAAAAAAGATAACAAGGTTGCAAGATCTTGTTTTGTTGCTGAAATAAATAAGGGAAATTCAGGCTTTCTGGAGTTTAATTTGTACTAAAAAACAACTTCAACATAATAGCCTACGGCTATTATATTATGCTACTAAGTGGGACAAAAAAATAGGAGGAAGCCCTCAAGAATATAAGATTACTATGTTTTCTGCTATGTTTACTTCAAAAACTCTTTCCTAAAGGCATATTTTCTATGAGCTACCAACGTCCAAACAAAGCACGAGACACATGCACCGGCCTCTTTTGTCTCCCTAATCTGCGCCTAAAAGAGGGAAGGCTTGTCAGTGAGAAAAGATTGGATGGAAGATTTCCATTACTTTCATTCAACGATTCCTATTCAGTTTCACTGCATTATCCCGACGGTAAGGGGACATAAAAAGATACCTTGTCCGATACAAGAATGAATGAATAATGCTGTTAAAGCCGCTTTCTAGGGATCTCACTCCATGCATGTTTTCATATATCAAACAGCCCCATGCTGGGAGAAATGTCAAGAGTAGTGACCCATTTATTGGCCAGGGATGGTTCTTTCTCTTGCAAAGCTGCCAATAACTCTGGATCGTCGCCCCGTAAACGAGCAACGCAAGCACTCCCTGGAGTTATGAATGGCCGGTGTCGATATGAAATTAGGATCTCCACCAAAGGGTTACGCCAGGTCACATATTTTCCACAGACGATCCCCGCTGCTTCACAATATCGACAACTTGTACAAACAGAACCGTCCGGGATAATCCAACATTCCTCCGTTCTCCAACCTCTGAGGATCATCACAGCAGGGGAGCACAGAGGCTGAATCATGACTAATTATGTTTTCTATATGTCCCTTCACTCCTCTCTGTGCCTCATGATATATTCCGGCCCTGGGGAGCCATCCCTCTGAGTGGGTCAGCCAAACACCATTGACAGGCGAGATGCAATGCAAAGCTGGGCCGACGCCTCCAATGGCATGCTGCCATTCAATTAGCCCTGGTCAGGCCGAGGCCCGGTTATTCCGAAATGAGCGATTATTTCACTGGGTAAACAGGGCCCGTGTGGGGTGTGTCATCCCTTATGCGCCTCGCTGGTCACTGGGCCTTCACAAAGGATGCTGTGGCTTGGAAGAGAGACCATGGCACAGAAGGCTGGCCTCCGTCAAAGAGCACCCCCCCCCCCCCTCCCCCCCCTGCACCCCTACTAACTCTAGCCCTTAGTACTGGACTCCGCGGCCTGAGACAGCCCTCCCTGATAAAGTGGTATTTCCCGCATACAAAGGAGGCTTCGGCCCTAATCCCTAGACAACCCACACCCAATTCTTGCTTCACAGCAAGAGAGCACAATGAGCAGGGACCTTGTTTTAATCCAAAGGTGGGCTATCACGGTAATCTGGTAATACACGCTGATCAAAGTCTATTCAATGCTAATCAGGACAACAGATCACCATTATTGTCTAATGAGAGACACCTTCTAGGCCAAAAGACTAAGATGGCTGACCATTGTGAACAGACTAGAAAGGAATTTAATGCTTGTAAATGACAATAGGCTGGTTGTAAAATCGCAACATAATCCCGGTTCTAACCCAGAGAGCCGTGTAAGAACCGTGTAAAAAAGATAGGCTTAGACCGAGGTCTGACTAATAGGTAATTATAAGCTACCATGACCAGTACATGTTTTTACACCCAAACTACTTTCGTAAAATATATCTGCTGTAGATTGGTCTTTGCTGTTAAATCTTTGCTGTTATTTTGATAATATTCTTTCTTAAAGACTTGATAAAGATGTGAGTGGCATTAGCAGCCAGATAACATCCAAGAAGTTGTGAACCTACCATCTACAGTAACATCTCTAAAATGTGTAACCCCTTTTGTCTAATTTGACTCAGCGTGAAAACCGTCTGATGTGTAAATTCTGATGCTCATGATGTGCCCAATTAGTCATCAGCTATCAAAATAAATCCACTTGGTTCTCAGAGGTTGCAATTCCCCCCCCCGTGTGTGTGTGTGTGTGTGTGTGTGTGTGTGTGTGTGTGTGTGTGTGTGTGTGTGTGTGTGTGTGTGTGTGTGTGTGTGTGTGTGTGTGTGTGTGTGTGTGTGTGTTGGTGGGGGCAATGCTCTGCCTGCAGAATCATCCCTGGCATCTCCAAAACCTGGGTGGCCACAGGCTTTTTCAAAACGCCACAATAAAGCTCCTACATTTGGTAAACTAAGTCTCCTACAACAAGGCTCCCGGCGATGCCTAATCCTATCAAAATGGACTCCTTTACAAAAACAAAAAAAGAGCGAGTGTCCACTAATGACAGTGACACGCCAGGGTCGGCTTGCTGCAGGGGAAGCAGAAATGTGCGAGATGGAAGAAGCCCTGTGTGTGAAGATCGACATCCTCTCCACCTGGGACTAAAGCAACAAAGTCAGATCCAGCAATGTTTAGATACTCCTTAGCTACCAAAATAAAGGGGCAGATTCACAGGCGGACCTCTCCTGTGGCTACATGCATGCTACTTGTATGCGACGACGAAATGCACCCTTGTCGACAACCCCTGCTTTGCAAGCCGCCTTTCCCTTTCAGGAGATGTACAAAGGAGGTCTAACCCTTCTAGCAGAGTGCACTAACTAAGTGCTAAGACACCACGGGAGCACCCTGTGTTCACTGTATAGATATATATATAGAAACAGAAGAAAATCATACATGTAACGTTGTATTTTGAGTGTTATTAATCAAACTGTTTAAAGGTTATCACATCAAGAGTACAAAGGCATTCTTGATTTGGAGAAAAATAAAAAACCTGAATATGACAAACGAAAAAAAAGAAGGGCCCAACCTCTCAGTTTGACCCCCAAAGTATCCTCTAATGTCCTCCTCGGCCCCCTTTACTTGTTTGCATCTTGTTAGCATCCCGTGCGGGTCAGCTCAGCGCGTCTCCCCCAACCCCCATCGCCGGCGGAGCCCCCACACACAGGCAGGCACAAAAAGACCCACCTCGGTGTGGCCCTATCAATGTCGCCGCATTGTGTGGCAGCCTTTCAGGGTACATGAAGTGTCTTTAGTCACAATGAGATCAATAGCGTGGCCAATTGTGCTGCAGCTAGCGGCAGGCCCAGCCACAGTCAAACGGGGCTGCAAGACGGAGGAAGAAAAACCAGACAGATAAAGCTAATGGACGACTCAAGATCTCTATCTCTGACCGGGTTTGTGCTGCTCGGTATTCCTCGTAAAGTTCCCCGACACGATTTGTCTACTCGGTGCACTGTGTGTTGTTTGTGTGTGCATATAAAATGCAGTGTTGCACAAAGCAGAGGTGATGGCTATCGACGTGGTGGACATATCTTCATACTGTTAAAAGGTCCCCAAGGACCTTGGAAAGTTTTGTGTGTACTCTGCTGAGCCAGATGAATCCTGACAGTGACCCCAGTCAGCCTATAGGTACACTGGCTTGGACAGGTCAGTGCCATTGATTTCCCATTCCCTCTTGGCACGGTGAAGACTTGTCAACGGTACCACTGAGACATGTCCTTGGATACCGTGTCCAACACAGCGCTGCTCTCTAGTTTCCACCGGAGACCTTCAGGGATAGTATTTCATTTGTATGTTGGGAGTTTAATGAAGTGTACGAAATATTTATGTATAAACGGTAATTTGATACCTTCAGTGAAATTCTGAATTCCCCCTTGGTCTTTCCTTTTTTCTTTGATCAGTCCCTTTATTTTATGTAAACTCCTACTAAATATATCATTATAACCAAGGGACCACCAAGTCTGCTCAACTCCAGAAGTTTCCATTCTCCTTTTTTCTGCCACAGAAAAAGGCCCAGGCCTAATTTGCCATCATCAGCTTCTTTTGTTCATAGTGGGACTGGTATTTGAGAATAATCCCAGCTCCGCAGACGGAATAGTGTCTCAACAGGCAGCGGCAAGACTCTGTCAAAGGCTTTCCCTGTAGATGAATCTTTGTGAGTTCAGCCCAGCTAAAGGCTGGCTAATGTTATGTGAACAACAAGAGTGAGTGATGCAAACCTGGAAAGAGGAATTATTTAAAAAAAACAACGTTTTTTGGCGGTTAAACACATATTGTTGTTTTTGTGGTTGTTAATTTGTTTACCTAATATTTAAAATCCTTTGCAACTAAACAACCAAGTCGTTCAATTCTGTTTATATATAGACATGTTTTAATAAACTATTAAGCAGTCAACTCGTGACTTACCAATATTGTAAGTTGACCGCGTGTATTAAATACGGGTATGAATAAAAATAAACTGGGGTCGGTACTTTATATTCAATATCAAGTTGTCCTTCCCAAATGCCACGTCTAATGTCATGCAATATCTGACAAAATGACCTTAATTTAAAGGGCTGCCATTGATGTCAACAGCAGGTAAATAGCAAGTTGCAAATGGGCATTGATTGTTTAGATGCTCCAGGTGACACTTTGTCAGTTGAGAGGATCTTTATTTACCTCTTAAATTCACAAAATGTTGTACGGAATTCAAAAATTCTGGACATCACTAAACCGCCTGCACTTTCAAAGGATTACGCCTTTGGGTTTGGAAGAATATGCAACTTGTTTAGACCTGTCATCATGAAAAAACTGTACACATTTTGTAACAATACATCGCAGAAGAATATGCACAATACCACATTCAAACTAGTGTAATTTAACTACTACAGGCACTATTGAGGGAGGTGATAAAAGAACAATTCAGTCAGTACACTTCCATTTACTGACCAAATAGTGGAGGAATAGTGGTCCGAGATCCCCATTAATAAAACCCTTTAGACAATGACGTGGTCATCGTTGCAATGCATTTTTTCCCTAAAAGAAATGCACAGTATCCTAGCATTCCCATTCCTTTGATTCTCCTACCAACCACTGAAGCTCGCTCTGTCCACAGCGGAAAGTGAAAGAGGATCATGCTAAAGGCATGCAAATGAGTCAATACATTTAGGGAACATATTTTATGAACTTTGTTCATTGTTTTTTTATGCAGACAACCCTTTAGTTTGTTCAAATGTAAAAACTATTCAGATGATTTCCTTTGTCCCAAACCTTTTGAAGAAAGTGGGGAAAATATTTGTAATGCATTAAGTTCTGAAAACCGCCTGTCATGGCCGACAATGAAGGGTAATAGATGTTAAAACTGATGGCCGAAAAGACAAAAAGAAGGCGCTCTCTGTTGTCCACAAACCCCCTGGCACAACTAAAAATGAATCCATTTGCCTCTGACTGTTTACTTAGTACTTTTGGCTGTGAAGGCAACGGAAAATAAAAAAAACTCCAATTCACCACGTGCAGAAGCCAAGGCCTCGACTCCTCTTTCACGGGCCACGTTTTTTCAGGTTTTTAAAAACTCACACGCCAAGCGTCCTGGCAGCCAGTGCTGACAAGACACCGGGGGGAGAGAATGGAGCGAGCGGGGGGGGGGGGGGGGGGCAAATCAAACACAAAAACAGTAACATCTGCAGACGCTTCCAGCCAGACAGTTTGATGTGAATAACTCAGCACTTCGTGCCCTGACCTTGGTGAACAAAGGGGGTGGGGGGTTTGTTTGGGGGGGGGGGGGGGGGGGATGTGTGTGTGCGGGTGGGAAGATGCTTCAGGAGGGAAGCCTGACACCCCGGGAGGCGAGCACCCACGGTACACCCTGCCCTTGTTTCGCTGAGCTGGATTTATTGTCACCCAGCCTGGGGGGGGGTGGGGGGGTGCCCACTGCGAACCCCTGGGGGGCTCCGCACGGCATGCCACTCCGACTGTCATAGTTTCGGCATAAAGATGGCCGCTTGACAAATGGAGCGGATCGGCGGTGTGGAAATAGAACATCAATTTCAGTGTGGTGCGCTGGGATCACGGCGCCATATGAATGCAGATCAGGGTCAGGCAAATAGCTCGAGCAGCGCCTTGTAAAGAGATTGGTAAATGTAGAGATAGATCAATGAAAAGGGGGAGAACGGATGAATATTTATCAACGCAGCCCAGGGATGCTAATGCATATCCAGATTTATTTCACCTCAGCCCCAAGTTAGAAAAGGCAAATTCCACCCTATCAAATCAAAGGGAGTCACAACAAAGCAACTGTGTACTTCAAGACTTAAATCTTACAAGTTCCTAAATCCCTCTGAAGTCCACATGGGACCTTTGGTCTCCATGGCAACGCCAGGGCATTCAACCAAGTGATTGCCTCCAATGAATTTCAGATAAGACAAAATGGAAGTGAATTGATGTGATTTTAATGCAGAAGTGAGCGCCGGAGGGGAAGGTCCACTCGGTTCATATTTGAATAAAGCAAACAGAGCCCGACAAAAGGCTGACAGCCGTAAATGACATTGTCAGTGCGAAAATTATCAGCCAGTTTACAATCTGTTTGCTCATGTAGAACAAACAGAATGTGTGTGGCATCCCCGGGCTGTGTGAATGGCAGGGCCCGGCGGCGGGCGGCGGGCGGCGGGCGCGGAGCAGATACCGGCTCCCCCCGCAGCCCTGCAACAATTAGATAGCACTTTGACAGGCACACTCAAAATGTCCGCTTGTTGTTGTTCTGCCACCAAGGGCACCCCGCATCGCTCTTTTTTCACGCCGAGGAAATACATTATTTAGGCGCGGGGGGAAACAAAGACAAATTGGATGACCCCATGGATGACCGGGGGGTGAAGAGGGGTCGTGGTCGGGGACTTGCAGGGTGGGATGTTGCAGACGCACGGAGACACATTCCACGCATTGGACCCTCAGTTTCCTAGCGAGAGCTCAAATCAAGGTCCTCCTTTCTCCTCTTTTTTCCTGCTTTCGTGGTGGTGGTGGTGGTGGATGGGGGGGGGGGCTGGTGGCTAACAGGGACAGCCCTGGTAGGCTCCCTCTTGGCCTTTGTTGCGTTTTGTCACTCTGTTTTGTTTTGGAGCTTGTTAACTGCTCTATGGCCGCTCGGACAGGCGGCAGCTGGTGAGCTTGCAGAGGGCTGCGAGCGTCATGGTTTTATGCTCTGGGTTGGAGCGGGGGGGGTTTGCTATGTGTGACCGGACCTTGAACACCCCCCAACACACTCAGACACACACACACACACACACACACACACACACACACACACACACACCACCGTGTGTACTGTACGACTGCTGAAAGGCCAAGACCAAAAAGAGACCGCCATGTACAGTAGTGTCGAGGGTCAGCGGTCCCTGGCTGGTGCTAGGGTTAGGGTAAGGTCTGAAGCTCATAACATGAGGCTTGTGGATCCAGGCCACAGACATCTCCAGTAGCCTGCTAAGCAAATATAGTGAAGCCCACTTGAATAACAGAAGACCGCATTGACAGCTTCAATTAAAACTGTACTATATTACGAAAATATAGAAAACGATGGATGTGAAATAGTTGACATTGCTTGCAGTAAAAGTCGTGTGAATAAGCAACCGCAGCCAAAAAGATCATCTCACTGCTCTGTACCCCGCCAACGTCAAGCCCAGTTTCCGCACCCCAGGTTCCAGTCCGTGTCACACTCTCTCTTTTATTCTTCCAAGCAGCACAGCATGTCACCCTGTTAATTGATATTCTCCTCAAGGTTTACGCCAGAGAGTGTTCTGCGCACCCTGAGCAGCTCGCCTGCCCGGGAGATGCTGTTTAGCCTTATTAAAAAGTTGTTTGATTAGCCCTCCCTGGAATGGAGGCTGTGGATAGGTCTGGCAGCGGCAGATAAAAAGAGGGAATGATAAATAGGCCAGAAGCCACCCGATTTCCAGTTAGCTACTCGAGCATCAAAACACATCCATTTCTCTGCAAAGTTGATCCAATTATTGCCAGCCACTCACAGATAGCTACTATGCTTTAGCCCCTTTCATTCTTGGGATAAATTGCTCTTTGCTTCTTTTATTTTTTTTGCCGATACGGCAATCGGTCATAAAGGGCCACCCATCATTAGGCGTGTTTGAACTGGAACCATGTAGTGTTTGGTTAAGAGGGTAAATGCAAATTTGATGAAAGAATAAGGCAGCATTTACATATCAGCCTCAGCTCACATGGGGAAGGTAAACATTCTGTTTATCTCGAGTGTCATTTTATGATTTCAGTTCAATATAAAACCGACCTTGCGGCAGTCAGAGCAAAAGACCAAGGAAATGTACTGTTGTATAAACACAATTTATTCAAGTAGAACTCGTCAACAAAAGCTCCCTTTAACTCTGCAAATAGGAGGAGGAATCCAGGATGTTTTAACTGGGATCAATCAACCTTAATTTTAAAGAGCAGTAATTAGTATTCCAAATCTTTTTTTTTTTATCACGCAGGAGATTGTTTTGAAAATGTTGATTTTAAATCAAGATGAAATGACAAAATGTATGCTTAGAAATGTAACATTTGGTACTATGTTGACATTTTCAAACACATAAAATACTACAAGTACAATAAAAATAATATGAATTCAATGTAAATAGATAAATAGAAAAAAATTAGGAAAAATCATATTCAGTAATAATTACGATTTTGTCATATTCAATGTAAAACATTATTATAAGGACATTTGAAATTGTAATTACGGAAGTGATACTTTACTGCAAAAATATTTTGAATTGCTGTTCTAAAATAAAACAACAATGATAGAATAGATTTTTTATTTTTTAAATGTCATCGATGAATGATGAATTAAGCTATAGTCAATGCCATGGAAAAACTACGAAACAGTTATACAAAATAAATCAACATTACTGCTGGATTTACCCGCTAGTATTCTAAAAAGACAACAGAAACTCAGATGATGAATATTAATTTCCTGCATGTGCTAGATACTGGGTGAGCTGCTAAAAATGAGGCAGAACACTGCCATCTATGGCTATGTTCCTAGGATTGCTGCTGCCCTGTTAGCAACACCATGGCAATTCATTAAATGGGTGGAGAACAGAATTTGGGGCAATGGACCTCAACGTGAAATGAAAACGACTTTTGAATATTGGACATTGGAATCTATAAATCCAAAGTTAATGATATGCGTTTAGAAATACAAAAAAAATGTGGACGAATATTTAGGCCAAAGTATCTCCCGTTTCCCACCGCACAGACACGTTTTTGGCTTCCGTGTACAACAGATTAGACTGAAACCTCAGTTTTCATCCAAATGGGCATCTGGTGGCCATATCCTTTAAGCAACACAATTCTGCACAAATCAGGGGTTCTGTCACAGCTTTCTCTACCACCTGCTGTGCGTTTTTCCCTCAACACGATGGAGCCTGCCTTTGTTGTCTCATCATAACGTTATGCTAACAGTCATCCATGCAATAAACACTGTACCCTTACCTCTTCGAAGGGCAACGCCATGAAAGGTTATCATTTCACTCTCTTATATCTCGTCTATTGATATCCATGGGTGGCTCTACACATAGGCTTCCTCGGGACTGTAGGACTATATTGGCAATAGCCCCCCCACGCCCACCCCCCCCCGCCCCGCCTGCCTATATTAGGGCTGGATTTTGACTGCGATTCAAGAAGGAGGGATGATGGCATTAAGGCGTAATAATGAAGTGCATATAGCTGCCAGACTGGGGAGCAGGTTGGCGGCGAGACACAGCGCAAACCCAGATGTCAGGGCTTCTATAGCTTAGGCCTTGACCAGGCCTTCGTCTGCGCCGGCCCCGTGGTGGAGCCGCACCGCCTGACGCCCCCGGTCCCTGCAGGGAGGCGGGAGGGCTTTACTGGCATCGAGAGGCGAGCCTCCCCGTCTGTCGTGTATCGCCGCATGGCATTCATACGCCTCCTATACAGTCGGGCCCTCCCGAGGGCCTTCGTAATCCCCGTCTCCCGAGGTAGAGGAAGAGGAGGGCAGGCGGGCGACAGGCGGCCACTTTTGAGGCGGTTTATGACATGTTAGCCGTGACAAAGCATTTCCTATTTGGGGATGCAAATGTTTTTTTTTAGGATGGCAGCGAAACTGAGACTTATAATGCCAACGGTGTGCCAACAAATGAAATACATCTGTGGTATTAATATTAAATTCACTTTTTTAAAGTGATGAATAAATGGCAGGCATGCCTCAAATACTTGATTGCTTTAAAAGCCCAAAGACAGAGATAACTCATCGCTCTACTGAGAATACTTTGTGGATGCTCTCTGTCTCTTCTGTCGAAGTTTAAATAGTTTAATGTTTTTGCGCTGGATTCAAATGGATCAACTAACTTTGCATCAACATTGCAGGTAAATAGCTTCATATCCATTGATACGTTTTACTGTTTACATCAGCAGTTTTTCTTTTGCACATTACTCACCTAAAATGACATCACCGGAGTTGCAAAATAGTGTTATTAATCATTAATGAATAACACAAATGGTAACCGTGGCAGCCGAAAGAGTACGTGACTGCTCCAGTTTCCTCTGCTGAGATACATGTAGCCTTGTTTTTTCAACAACTTTAAAATTGAGTATAGATTGGGAAAAATGACTAGATTCCACAAGCTTCAGTAAGACGATAAACCTTATCCAGTATAAACTGCACATCCATATGTGGCATTATCAAATGGTTACCCAGCCCCCCCACCTTCATCCCACCCTCTGTGACCACACTAGAGTATATTTGCTCAGCACGTCATCTCCTGATGTTGACAAACAAATACAGAAAGAGTTTATGTAATGCATTTATTTGCACAGGCGCTAAGAAATGTGCAAATAGATCTCTCTTTGGGATTCCTTGCTGTGCAAACATGGCTCGTTATAGAATAAAGTTTGACAGTATGCCAAAGTTATCAAGGTAAACTAGAACGGTGAGTGACAACGCAAAGTAGTTTCCCTTTGTTCCCTGAGTATATGAATGTGTGTCAGAGTGAGAGAGAAAGAGAGAGAGAGAGAGAGAGAGAGAGAGAGAGAGAGAGAGAGAGAGAGAGAGAGAGAGAGAGAGAGAGAGAGAGAGGGAGAGGGTAGAGAGAGAGAGTGAGAGGTAGAGAGAGAGAGTGAGAGAGTGAGAGAGTGAGAGAGAGAGAGACAGAGAGAGAGAGAGAGAGAGACAGAGAGAGAGGGAGAGGGAGAGAGAAGTAGAGGGTTATTGTTTGAGTGTGAATGACCTGAATGACAGAAAAAGGCCACACATATAGACGTTTAGCAAGTCTCCCTCTGTGGCACACTTGCTTTTTTTTTTTTTACCTTCCTCCTTCCTGGAGGTATCATCAATTCAGTGAGGGACAATCAACGGCCGCTCCCCTGAAGGATCAACAGAGAATGGCTGACCTGCAGCCAGCCATGCAGGGTTCATCTCAGAGCCCATTAATCAAGTGTCTGAGCGTGATGCAGAAGAGGTCAGAGAGTGACTTGCTCTGTTGCAACGGGCAAGGTCACGCGCAGGGCAAACCTTATCGTTACAAAATGTAATGACGTGTGTGACTGTGCTTTCTTACTATTGCTAAGACTACTGTGAATCCATCCATTGATTCAGTGGAATAGAGATTATATGTTGATGGTTGTGTCTGAGTTCAGCCTCCTTGGCCATTAATGTTTTGTGGACTTGTGTGTGTGTGTGTGTGTGTGTGTGTGTGTGTGTGTGTGTGTGTGTGTGTGTGTGTGTGTGTGTGTGTGTGTGTGTGTGTGTGTGTGTGTGTGTGTGTCCATGCATGTGTGTGTGTATGTGTGTTGAGAGGGAGACCACCTGTGAAGAGGAGTGGGCCAGTGTATGTGGAGCCCCAGAGTGGTCTGTCAGTGGGCGTTTGATTTGTCACTCAGCAGACTCTGTCTCTAAGCTTGACTCACCAAGCCGGCACCAACTGCCTCTCTCTCTCTCTCTCTCTCTCTCTCTCTCTCTCTCTCTCTCTACCTCTCTCTCTCTCTCTCTCTCTCTCTCTCTCTCTCTCTCTCTCTCTCTACCTCTCTTTCACACTCTCTCTCTCTCTCTCTCTCTCTCTCTCTACCTCTCTCTCTCTGTCTCTCTCTCTCTCTCTACCTCTCTTTCACACACACTCTCTCTCTCTCTCTCTCTCTCTCTCTCTCTCTCTCTCTCTCTCTCTCTCTCTCTCTCTCTCTCTCTCTTTCTTTCTCTCTCTCTCTCTCTCTGCCTTTCCCTTTTTCTTCTCCCTCCGCACTAGATGTATCTGGACCGGGGCTGTCGTCACACATAGCTGAGTGCGCGTGTCTCATACCGATGTCTGTCAGCAGCTTTAATTGAGCACCAGTCGAAAAACCATCATAGAATTTAAACGCCATGTAATCAAGGTATGGTGGAGATAAGCGAGCTAGGAGGGTGTTAATGGTCCCATATAACGGCTGGAGATGTTGTCAAATGAATGGTTTGGTGGTTTACAACAAACCACCAATGTTCCTTCAATGCGTTCCTCCTGAGTTGTACCTTTCCCCTTCAGTGTTGTCATCACCACAGTAAAAACAAGAACATCTGTCCCCTGAATAGCGGCAAGACTCAATTTATTCCATATTACACCCCCGAATCATGTCTTTCAGACTGAATGTCTGCAGATCTGAGCCTTTTTATTAGATTTCTTTCTTCACCAAGGTACGGGGCACGGCGGAGTCTAGGGAGGAGAGGCCCCATAGTGCAGGTATTAGCCAAGCCACATCAGAGTCAGACTGCAGGGCTCCACCACAGGGCTCCACCACAGGGCTCCACCACAGGGCTGCAGGTGGCAGACAGTAGCCCGCCTCGCATGCAGTGCTCAATGGGTACGCCGCAGCCACTGAAGATCACAGACGCACAGCAGAGTTTTTTCTGTTTTGTACGCATTCACGCCTTTGTGATTCCAAAACTCGTATCACCGCGTGTTGCATGGGTGTGTTATAAGAGTGAAGTCATGTGCAGGGGAGGACTGCTAGCGAATAAAAGCCCAGCCTCGATGCCGAGATGGCTCAAACAGTACCAACCTGAAGATAAAAGTACAAGAGCCGAAAGATATGAGACAGTATCTTAAAGACGCTCATATATGTCCCTCACATTCTTTCATTGCCATTGTTATCTTCAGTCAAACTCCCTTCAAGAGCTATATAAAAGTAAACTTTTATATGAGAGGGGACGCAAACTTGTAAAACATACACATTGTCTCGAATTGATGGCAAACTCGCCAGAAACACGCCTGCCTGAACCTTTTGCTCAACGTCTGGGTCGAAGTGAATCCAAGCACGCACGTTCCCAAGCGGAGGTTTCACTGCGAGAGCAGCAACAAGGGAGGCTTTCATGACGGCTGGCAGGGTGTGGAGCACAACACAGGGAGCGACCACATCAAACACCTGATTAATGGACGGTGTGATGCTGCAAAGAATCGGGTGGGAGCTGCAGAGTGGGGTTGGATCTGTGAAAGGCACGCCTTGGCCACTTTAGGCCTGTTTCTCTGTGAGTCCGCCTGAACTCCAACCCACACAGTATTGGGAAAAAACCTGATTACAGCAACGATAACAAATAGCCCTCCACTCCCTGAGCAACGAGGCACAAAGCCTTCTGTGCCATAGCCAGCTACGTGACAAAGCCACGGGACCGCAATGGAGTGACATCATGCAGCCAGAGGTGAGCTGAATGAGCTCAAACGTCCCAGTTAGGTTTTCCCATGCCGGAGACAACTTTCAACGTTGTAACAGCTTTTAAGCAAGAAAGAAAGTGCTCAAGAAAGAAGAAACTTTCTCAAGTGTGAGAAAGTTTAGATGGCAGAATATTTTGACTGCAGTTCATCCTGAATCCTGAAAGAAAACGAAACAAAGTTTGCCAAGAAAACAATACAAAGGCCTGTGTGGCTGGATGGTGTGTGCGCAGCAATGACTGGCCCGCACCAGACGAAAGATAAAAAAAAATGTAGAAACCAGACAACTAAGGATAGATGAAGATACATTTAAATGTTTTGGTCTTTTGGTCACTAGGTGTATGGACGTAACACCACACCACACCACACACTAATCGATTCCATTCCCAAGCAACCAAGTCCTGATTCTCAAAACCCATACGCAAATCACAATTGCCAGCTTACGATCAAAAAAGTTTCTTCAGCATAAGAAAACATGGCGGACATCCTCAAGAACAACTAAAGCACAATAGACTAAGTCCTGGGGACGGTGGAAAAATTGACTTCTCATGTTGCAGTGTGAGTAGGTCTCCATTATTAAGCAAATCCATCACACTCTGGCCACCATGGATTCCACTGTGATTACAGGTTAGCGTTGCTCCCGATTGGCTATTGTCTTTCCCACGTGTCAATCCACACACGGCTACTGGGCTGTCCTCAGAGTTCCCCCCGCACTTCATGATATCAAATATTAAATATTGGACATGTTTAAAATGTGGAACTACAGGCTATGTTGAGTCAAAACCGGCTATGAGAGTCTAAAATTAAACGTCAATGAGTGCTTCATATCCCTATGCACTAGTGAGCACAGAAGACTATTTATTTCCAAAATAGCCTGCTTCAGTGTGTGTGTTTCTATCTCTGAATAGGAATGGGGGAACCAGAGTGAAGGTGCGCTGCCTTGCAGTGAATTGATGGGGTGGTCCACACAAAGGAAGAGTGCCACCCGTCACATTCCACACATGCCAGTCAGTTTGCCAGTGACCCTGAAACGGAACCCACTTTCCCAATTAGGGTCATTAGCTTGAGCCAGTAAGTGCCCCAGTCACACATGGCTGAGAGCCAGGCCCACTTTACCACTGAGAAGAGAAACCCAACCAAAACATTGCAAATTGAGCAACGTTTTCAGCTATTTTGGTCAGAGAATGGCTATTATGTCTACTTTTAAAACAAGTATTTTGATTTTGCGTGTGTGCACATTTGAATAGCGGTGTGAGATTTTTACCCAAGGATCTTGCATCAGTTCATCAGGAGAACAATGTTTTTGAGCTATACGCTGAAGCTTGCGAATGAACAAAATGGTGGCTGTCCAATTGAGATGGCTTCTCATTGGTGGAAACCACACAACACCAGTATGACAGTTAAAATCGGTTGCCTCGATTCGCATGTCGGAGATGACCACAGTATTGACCTTAGTGGCGTGTGTTTTCGAAGCCCATCACCCAACAACAGCCTACCTAACCTAACCGCCGTTTCTTGTACCATCTGTACGGGCTTATAGACCTATTATCATTGTTATGCCATATGGAAATAAATAATAATTCTGTGAATGATATTTTCCTATTGCGCACAATAGTCATCGGTATGGTGAAACCGTCTTAGATCAGGTAAATTAAAAGAGGGCCATTTACATCTGCGGTCTAGTCTTTTCTTTATAGTCACTGGGAAAATGTTTGCGACGTTAACGTATTAGGCAGATGTAGGTGCTCATTTGACTGCTAATTTGGCTGGGCTGTTTGAATTGAGCCCAGAAACCTCCGCTTATGGGCTCTAAGAAAATGACATTGCGAATTAAATGGATGCCGCCCTCCCATTGGCTGTTGGCAAAGGGCCTGAGTTTGGCCAGCAGGTTCAAACAAAGCACTGGTAGGCCTACATTTTGTTTTGTGTTTGCATTAACGTGCATTTTCTCAGCGACATTACACATTACATGATTTCAATGTCTCGTGTTGGTTCAAACCAAATGTAAATATGTAAAGTGTTCACACGTTGCTTTGACTGGTGTGTGTGTGTGTGTATCTGCACGGATGGTGTATACAATACACTCTGACCCCTCAATGGTGACTCCATCTACATTTGTATGTATAAATACACACACACACACACACACATGCACACATACACATATAGCACAGCACACGCATGTGTACACACACACACACACACACACACACACACACACACACACACACACACACACACACACACACACACACACACACACACACACACACACACACACACTTAACAATAACCCAACCCTACATTACATGATAACTTGCATGACCTCGCTACATCTGTGCCTTTTGATCATTATGTTATTGTGATTTTGTTTCCCCCCACTAGAAACACCAGTATACTGGGGCAGGCCTCCAAGCAATCCTTGAAACTGTCATACCTCAGAAAATAATGAGATTTGTGGGATGGGTAACACGTTGTTAACACAATCGGTCATCGACTTTCACATATCTATAGAAAGAATTGTACAGGAAAAATAACGTCCACGTAAAATCAGAGGAGATACAATACCAAAGCTGTCAAGTTTGGTCGGCGGTAGGCAGGGAATTGGGGGTGGGTGAGAAAAGGACTACCTCTGTACTGTGAAGGTGGGAGTCTTGATCAGGTTCAGGCAACGAGTTGAGCCCTAGGTGCTGAAAGGGGCTGGATCCCAGCGAGGAGACAGTGTCTTGCACCTTCCTGGCGGTTGTAACAACACAAAGTGTTTCTTAATACCACAAGTGACGAGAGGAATAAATTCTTGACTGATAGGCTGATCATGGGCCTCATTCACTGCTTATACCTGGCAGCATGTTCCACGTTCACACCAAACGTGTGGTCGTCTTGTCCAGTAGGCTTGAGCATTCTTCTTCTTCTTCTTCTTCTGTGTGTTGAGTAGGTAATATGCAGTACATAATAATATATCTTGTAATTATATTGTATCTGTCTTATATCACACTGCAATACGTGCTTATGTCAACGGTGTGCAATAAAACACAAACCTCGAACAGCAGCCATTCTATTGTAGTGGTCTCAGCACCTCTGCTGTTAGCAGTGTTTGTTTGGTGAGTTGTCTGGATTGGAATGACTGAAGCCACTCACCTCGCTGTCATAAAGAGGCTGTTTGCTCAAAGATCCTCTAACTTTAATATCACACTTTGAAAGGGGGAGGTGCAGCCTATTGAAGAAAGCTGTTGATCAGCCATGGATTTTCTTTTGCAGAAAAACATGCTTAAATAATCCGGTCAGACCACGTTTTTATTTAACTACTTATCTATCCAAGCTTTAACAAAATTAATAAATAAAGAGTAAGAATGGCTATGTAATATTGACAGTGGCGATGTTGATTACCGAGAGTCATTATCCTCGGCAGTCTATTGGATATGTTTAATTGTGATAAAGAAGAGCAATGCATTTCCTATTTGCGTTGTCTGAGGCTGATATGACATGTTCCACACCATACAAAATACCGCGGTTCACATTGTAGCAAGCAACGCTGCCCCCCAGAGGACACGTTTGGAATAGCCACATGGCCATCATAAACTAAAGCAGTTTTTCAATAACTGAAGAAACTCGTGTGTATTTTAAAAGGGCTACATTGTAAACGACGAGCACCCTGTATTGATACTCCTTTATCCTAGTCATTATCAATAACGTACACATGAGCCGTGGTGGCCCCGGCTTGTCTTATCGGTTGTTCCGACAGCTGGCTTTACCTGGCCGTAGCTAAAACACAGGCAGATATGAAGGGGATATGAAGGGCAATAAAGCTATAACTCACTGGTTCTATCAAGGAGTCGTTACATGCCACCACCTGCTCGCCGTGAGGACTCTTTATCACCGGCTGCCGAGCGCTTTTATAGCACCTCGCTTTTTACACTGAAAAGTCGAGGGTTGAGGATCAGGCCTACCACAAAGTTCAGGAGGAGAATGGAGGAACTTTCGGACGCGAGTGGATCAGTAGAAGAACTACAATATAGACTCTGCCTCATATTACCGGAAACTAGCTAGATATTTATTTCTGTTTAACTACAAACGTGGATGGATTTGGTGGACGTTTGGTTGTTGCCTGGTTTTTAAACCATCAGTTTAACAGCGCGCCAGAGGCTTCCCTGATCCGTGGCGCCATCTAGTGTTCAATAAGAGTGTCAAAACAAGAATAATACAGTCAATGTATCCAGTGCACTGTTTTGTACACTTAAACAAATCATCTACATTTGTCTAGGCTCAATCCCATTTTAAATATAATTATGACGTTATAATAATGCTTTTGAACAGCCTACTGATTATATGAAAACATATTTTAGGCCTATATTTCTCTATTTGTGTAAAGTTGAACATTGACCAGATATCTATTTATGTTTATAACAATACTGTTATGATTGCTGCGACACATTATTTTTACGTTAATAATTAGGCCTATTGAAAATATTATCTAAATGTAACTTATTCGTTTAGTGTTTGAAAAGATACCTTTGTCCATAAATGAAGGTTTAAAATGACCTAGGCTTCTACTTTGTTAATCCCAAAATTTAAAAAGAGGTATAAATTGTGTTTTATTCTTTAATTGTCAGAAGATAATCTACTTTGAAACAGACTATTTAAAATGGTTTAATATATAAATAAACACTCATCCATTCCAGTTAGAATAATGTGTGGTCGTTGTCTTTGTTCGTAATACCTTCCATATTTCTCAATGTGCAATAGGGAACTTCTTTGAATTTTAATCAACCAATCGCAATTAAAGAAGCTCCTTGGTTCTTCGTCCTGCCTGTACATTTTTTATCAAACCATGTTCTGCTAATGGCTTAGGATCATGGCTAAGCCTTACGGCAAATGAGCGCTAATCCAGTAGGCCTGTGTTTGGTTACCTGAGGGAAATACCATCCAGGCTCTCCCCTCCATATCCTCCCTCTTTAAAGCGTCTAGATTACTCCAATATATATTAATCTCCCCATTTATCTTTGTCAACTAAGGACCAAAAAATAATTGAAGAGAGAGTAAATAAATGCAGTAAGGGAGGCCTGCAGAAGGCAGGTGCCTGCCACCTCAAACGGGATTGATTCCCTAATGAACCTCTTTGTATGGTAAATAAGGGCCCGGTTCATTTAGCTCATCAACATTTCATGGCTTGGGTGATTTGTTCTTTTTGGAGCAAACAGAGGATGTTTCAGAGTTTCGAAAATGGAAAATAGCGATGGAGGAAAAAACACATGGCTCTTCCAAACCTCTTGTGTTTGCACATCAAATTAGCTCATTTGTTGGTGCTTGCCTTTGTTGTTGTTGTTTTTGTTGTTTTTCTTCGCCTTCCTTATTTTATGAAAATATACAGTAGGCCTAGATGGAAGAACAGGCTTTTCCCCTAATGTTGAAATGTCATCCCACCTGTTTGGCGGTTGAACCTCAGCATTAAAATGTACTGTGGTTCTGCTTTGGTTCGTATAAATAACAGCTGAGCACTGTGGGGACTCCTTCAAGGCTGTCATTTACTACAAGTCCAGAGTCTAATAAACACAACATTGGGGCATATTGCAGTGGGAATGTGTTTGATGCCCTGCCAAAACATCCAAGTATGATATAACCATGGTTATAAGAGGTTACTCAGTTTGTACCGGTCCAAACCAAGCTGTAAACGTAGGAAATAGCCACAGGGGTCATTACGGGTTATTATTTTGACAGATGAAGTCGTTTGGACAACTTTAGGGGAAAAAATACTTTTTCAACTTTCTTCAGGTTGGGTATTGGGGGACCTGGACTTATACACCATGTCCTGGCCCCCCTGCCCCCTCCTCCATTGGGACCCGAGCTGTGGCCCAGGGTGTTCGCCTGCAGGTGGCAGGTGATCAAAACCCATGAAGGACCATATGTGGCCGATGCATGCGGTTGCACCTTGCTGTGAACCTTTGAAAAGCTCCACAAGATGTACTCACCGAAGGAACCGAACACAGACTCAAATGATCATTTACTTTAAATGTGTTAGATGTTAGTGGTTTGTATCTAGGTCAGGTGCGAACACTTCACTGTGGAAAGTGGAAAAATAACCTTCACTCTCTTTGAAAGCCATCTTCAGAGCTGAGAAACACAGGAATCTTCTCTTTTCCAAGTCACATGTGCAAGCTAAGTCAACCAGTCCGTTTCATTCCTGCTTTCTTTCTCTTTTTTTTGGACAACCCAAAGCAGCGTTTCTTCTCAAACGTCCTTTTATTTATTTTTCACTCTGAGATTTATAAGCCCCCCATCTGCTGCAGCAGGGCTGTGTTGGACTCGGCTATTTACCCTGAGAAAACATGGCAGGGAAACATCCGCGTCTGTCCTGCCCATCCGTCTGACCCGTGGCCATCCTGTGTCTTGCTCCTACCTCCAGGGAGATGAGGCCAACGCTCAGGTCTGTTGAAGGGATGGTGCGGGGTGGTGGGTGGTGGTGGGGGAAGGGGCATCTCTCCGTTGCTCATCCGCCAGGAACATGTTACAGCCACTACACCTCTGTTACTCAACACGTCAGCGACCAGGCCAGCTGGTGTTCCTCCTACGCGCTGTAGCTCATGTGGCTGCTATAGGTGTTGACGTCCCGGAAAAAAACAGGGACTCAATGTGCAACGTGCGTTGTTAGATTTGGCTGATTAAATGCGCTATTCTTTTCTAGGGTTTGGCTTAGGGAACCGGTGAGGGTCATATGTGATGTTTTCTTTTGGACCGAGGCTGAGAAAGAGTTGATGAATGAGTCTCTGCAGTCTTAGTATCTGACTGTGGCAACTGTATTCATAATTTGTGCAATGTGTTTCCTTTCAAAATAAAATAATAACTGCACTGTAGCTGATGATAAGATAGACACTCTTTAATAGCTATATTAATGTCTGAAAACGTCAATGCTTGCACTCGGCACTCAGTAATGTTGTTATTTAACTTTTTATTTTCTATTTAAAGGATCAACCAAGGTGGTCTGGGGAGGGGGCTATCAAACACGTCAGCTTTTGACAAA
>NC_082386.1:8945249-9012749 GCF_031168955.1 Gadus macrocephalus
TTCCGTGTTAATTAATACCAAGTTTTAATGCCCGTTTTGATTTGTATTTTGGCCAAGGCCAAGTATTACCTTGCAATGTTTTGTCAACAATAAAATACATTGGAACAATTAAATTGTTTAATGTTGTTGAAACAGAATAGATGAATACACTAATCTCAAAATAGTATGATAATTAAATAAGAAGAAAATACCTAACTTTTATTAAATTATTTTAAGTAGCGATAAATAATGTCTTCTAATGTAAGCTTGATGTCTACTGCATCCGATTAAGGTGCTACGTTAATACTACTTGATGCGTTTACTTTCACCTTTTGTAAAAATGAAGGCAACATGTTTCCACCCTTTTTACCAGAAAAGTTTCCAGTAAATGTGGGTTGACTTTACTAAGCGTGGCTTGATGCACTGCTCCTTGATAAAATGAGGCATCACCGAAGGTCTCAGCCCTGTGACTAGCATGTCAGTAGGCACCTCGGCTCGCTCTGGAGCGGTTTGTCCTCTGAACGCAACGCATAGGCGTTGGCCAAGTGCATCCACACACACACGCACGCACGCACGCACGCACGCACGCACGCACGCACGCACGCACACACACACACACACACACACACACACACACACACACACACACACACACACACACACACACACACACACACACACACACACACACACACACACACACACACACACACAAAGAGTTGGGTTCCCAACTGGAATAGTAAATGGCAACGATTGGCTAGAGTGGGACAAGACTGACGTGGACGTCTTCCTTTCTTTTTTTCACACCTCAGTCTCTGGCTCGTCCCTCATCTGCCGGCTAGCCCAGATATCAGAGACCGCGCTGTTTGACCGCTGTTTACTCCCCGAGTGTGGGGGACGTGTGCATGCCACTGTATTTATTTCATGTGGGTGGTCCCGCGCGCTGGATTACAATGGTTCCACCAGACTCTGTTCACTCGCGCACTGCTACCCTGGCTCATTGGAAAAAGCCATAAAACTCGAGCCATTCGGCCCTGTGCATGACACATTTTTAACTCCTAGATCCCTTGTAGTTTACCACATATTTACAGTTTTTTGCAAATGTACTGTAGCTTCCATTTTATTACTGTATCAACAGTTTTCAGGGAAGTTTTATGGACAAGAACATGAGTATATATTTATCTATCTGCCCAGTTTTAATCTGTGAAGAGTAGTATATACTTAAACATCTTTCTTTAAAGGAATTTTGAGGCATCTTTGACACATTCAAAGATGACACTTTTAGATTTTCTAACGGGCAGAATCCAGCAGGTTTCGCTGAATGGACGTATGTCCCACACCAAGGTCTCCCCTCAGGTCTCTGTAAATGGAGCAGAGCAACTTAGTAATTTCTCTGAATTGACATTTGACCGGGGAGGAAATTCAGCCGTGTGCGGCCTCAGTGACCTCACTTCCATGTTTCAAACTCCATTTGAAAGGCAAGGTAAACTAGAAATGTATGTGAAACTATCTTACGAATCATAATCAAATGAAAATTAATTATAGACAATACAATACGTCTATAATAAAACAATACGATATTAGATATTAGACAATAGACAATATTTTTATTAAAATACCTGAGTTCTAACGTTTTGGCACAACGTTTATGAAATGTGTAAACAATTATCTGCAAAAAAATAATCACAAGGACAAATACATTGAAGAAAGAAAAAAACACGCACGCACACTCACAAAAAAAACACATGACACATGCACACAAATGTGATAGCTACACATGCACACATTAATGCAAATGGACAAGAGCAAACGCAAAGGAAAATACATAAATGCAAAGTCATTGAGCACCCTTGCACTTATAGACAACAAATAGACAAACTCATGCCTACGGAGCAATTTTCCCACAGAACATGTGAACACAGTCACATTGAATACATGTGCAAATGCACACACGCACACGCACACACAGCGTAATGGAGATGTAACTGGAAGAGGTTCGGCGGCATATGGATGCCATTTGTTCGCTGCACTGAGAATGTATAGGTCAGTGTTACCCTTTGGTATCTCTCTATCCATCTGTTTTCACATTACGCACAAATTATAGTGTCCTCCAGACCCAAATGAACATAAATCAGCCCGGTGAAAGTGCACAAGTTTTCCCATCTGTCATAAAACAATGATTTAAAGTACGGGTTGTCAAAATATGGCGCTGTGAGTTCGCCCCTCTCCCCAGCAGTAGGAACACAAAGCACCATCTCTCCGGAGTTATTTATGGGCTCTGGGGGAGCCCAGGGTGATTAGGGCTTAGGCCACCAACACGCAGGAAAACAGTAGGACCTCCAATAAGGATGGCTACCAAAACCCTGGGCCAGATTTATCAAACAATTCAGCAGAATCTATTTCTGCCCTTGCAGCGGCGAGAGAGAGCAAGGAGATATATGGGCCGTCTAGCGGTAACTGGTACATCTCTGGAAACGTTTCGGTCATACGGCATTTGTGAGTCTTGGAGATTCTACATTAAATAGTCACAGCCCCGAAGGACATGTGATGTATCGGTCGGCTTAGCGTGCCCTACGGCCAAATCAAATATACAACAGGGCGTTCCTGGATTCTGAACAAGGCATTTGTGTGAATGATGTCAGTGTGTCTCTGTATGAAATTGTTTCTGTTATTGCTAGTGGACTTCAGAGGGTGTGGGTGGGCGGGCGGGGGGTCCGCTCAACACAAGGATTTCTGGCATCCGCAAACAAATACACCCAGAGACGTGTTTGTGTATGCCGACGTAACCTAAAAGGGCCCTTTACAGCCTGAGAGGGCACGTATAGTAAGCTTAGCTGCACAGTAGCACAAGGTTTCCTGTATAGTCTGTTAATATATTATCATTAGCTCTGTGGCACATTCAGCCGGGGAGGAAATGCTGGGGTCGGCTCAAGCTGTAACAGTCATTTACTGGCATCGTGAGGTAGGGGCCCTGCTAATAAATGTGTTTTCTCATAGACGCATTCAGGTTTCTTCAAATAAACACAGATTGCTTATGGATCTGAAATAGGCGTCGTAAAAACGTATCTCGAGGGCCCATTTGTGAGATCACAAATCAATATGTCATCCTCCTTCTTCTTCTTCTTCTTCTTCTTCTTCTTCTTCTTCTTCTTCTTCTTCTTCTTCTTCTTCTTCTTCTTCTTCTTCTTCTTCTTCCTCTTCCTCTTCTTCTTCTTCTTCTTCTTCTTCTTCTTCTTTGTCCAACTGGATCCCACGAGACAGGCACAAAGGCTAGTATTGTCTCCAGGTTCTTCACAAGGCTGATGGGTCAGTTTGGGAAAATATAGACCTGAAGACATCTGTTTTGTGGGCAGAGAGAATACCCCCTGGTTTTAAATCCCAACCACGGTTTAAAATCCTCATATAAATCAGCTTCAACAAACAAATATTAAAACATGTCATCGGCGTGCAGATATTCATTAATTCATCATCCGTCTCCCCAGACAATAATTCCATCCGCGTTGATACATTAACTCAAACGTGGGGGGGGGCGTCTGAATTCTGTTTCCACTCGCTCTCCTCTCTCCCTACACGGGGGACCTCCGAGATGACCTGGGCAATATTGTTTTCGCATCTATTTTTACTACTGCCTTGCACGTCCCTCGGCAGTCATTGACCACATGCGGAGGAAGCAGAGCGACCGGGCCCCCACACAAAGCACAGAGTGCAGAGCCTCTCCATTCAGGGATACAGGTGTTTTGCTAAGGAGGGGGAGCCCTTCCTTGAACTCGGACGAAAAAAAGGAAAAAAAAAGCCCCTCTGTGATGGTTCGCGGGACTACGATGCCATTACTCTCAGCGCATTGGCACATGTGGTGTTATTCTCACTGCCCTGTCACTGCCACCGTGGCGGCTTGCAGCAGGCGGACAATGCAGTCCGGGGAAACTGGGAAGGAGGTTCGCACTGTGTGTCTCCCTGCAAGTGATTTGCACTGCATGTGTACTGCGCTGTACATAAATACTGCTCTACACTGTACTGTTTTCTCTTTGTTGCACTGCCCTGTGTGTGTATTGTACTAGACTGTACTGTATGTGTGTTGTACTGTACTGTATGTGTGTTGTACTGTACTGTATGTGTGTTGTGCTGTTCTGTACTGTATGTGTGTTGTGCTGTACTGTACTGTATGTGTGTTGTGCTGTACTGTATGTGTGTTGTACTGTACTGTATGTGTATTGTACTGTACTGTATGTGTATTGTGTATTGTACTGTACTGTATGTCTATTGTACTGTACTGTATGTGTATTGTGTATTGTACTGTACTGGATGTGTATTGTACTGTACTGTATGTGTATTGTACTGTATGTGTATTGTGTATTGTACTGTACTGGATGCATATTTACCAACAGGGAGCTCAAGGAAGTCCAACGGGGGCTGGCATTTCTTTATCTCGCTTATTAAATTGAGAATGATTTTTTCGGAAACGAGACCTTAAGGATAAGGCAAGACGTGACCTTGGTCTCCTCGTCGGCATGGTTACGGCCCCGGTGGTGACGCAGCCTGTGGTCTGTTTGATGCCGACCTCATTACTCTATCATCATCATCATCATCATCATCATCATCATCATCATCATCATCATCATCATGCCTCTGTCCCTGTTTCACCCACAAAGCCTCCTGTAGCAGTATAGAAATCCCCCCCACCCCCCCCACCCCTCACTACAAACTCAGTACAGGTCTGACTCCCATTCCCTTTAAGTCATATGTCTACACAATCTCATGTTGGCCAGCTCCCTGGTGGATGGGTGGATCTCCCTCTTCCTCCCTCTCTCTCTCTCTCTCCTCTCTCTCTCTCTCTCTCTCTCTCTCTCTCTCTCTCTCTCTCTCTCTCTCTCTCTCGCTCTCTCTCTCCCTCTCTCTCCCTTTCCCCCCCCCCTCTCTCTCTCTCTCTCTCTCTCTCTTCCCCCTCTCTCCCTCTCTCTCTCTCTCTCTCTCTTCTCTCTCTCTCTCTCTCTCTCTCTCTCGCTCTCTCTCTCTCTCCCTCTCTCTCCCTCTTTCCTCTCTCTCTCTCTCTCTCTCTCCTCTCTCTCTCTCCTCTCTCTCTCTCTCTCTCTCTCCCTCTCTCTCTCTCTCTCTCTCTCTCTCTCTCTCTCTCTCTCTCTCTCTCTCTCTCTCTCTCCTCTCTCCCTCCCTCCCCCTCCCTCTCTCCCTCTCTCTCTCTGACATGCGTCGGGCAGTGGGCTGGGTGGTGCTGGTGCTGGCAGTGGCGGTGGTGAGCGTGGTGGAGGTGCTGGAGGGTGGTCCAAGCCACGCCGCTGGCGGTCCTGGCTGTTCTGGACCAGTAGTTGCTTCTCTCCCAGGGCTTTCCGTGTGCTCCCTGGGACTCTTAAACCATCTGAAGTGGGGGGTACCTCTGGGGGGCTGTTGGTGCACGCGGTGGGGGCCACACAGGTCTGCTATCTGTTTAAACAGCAGGTCGCCCCCCTCGCCCCCCACAGACTCAGCCCTGTGTCTCCTCTGTTTGTGTGCATGGTTTCCGCTTCTGACCGGGGGCTGGAGGGGCGTTGGGTGGATCGAAATGTTCCCCGTTCAGTTTCATCATTTTGCAGGGGAGAGCGACGGACTGTAATGCTGTATGTCAGTTGTTCAGGATGGAGACGGGCAGGAACACAGGCACACATCTACAATGCATGGCAAGGCCATACTGATATGGCTCATATTCGTAGAAAGACATTACGACAACAATCCTCCCCTCTTCCAATTAATACAATTAATGTAATTTGACATAAATTAAGGAGAGAAAGAGAGAGACATATAGGTTGATAGAAAGAAAGACGCACAGAGACATGCCGCTGTCCGTTTTTAGCCCAACAGGTCTCTCGCCCCATCTAAGTGAAAGAGGCCTCTCTCTCTCTCTCTCTCTCTCTCTCTCTCTCTCTCTCTCTCTCTCTCTCTCTCTCGTCTCGTCTAGGTGGCCCTAGACAGGTTTTCTATTGCATCCCATGTCAACACCACTGACAGCAAAAAAACACTTAGGGACCTGGAGATCACTTTTCCATTCCTCTGGCAGGAAAGGAGGCCTGACGGGGTGGGGGTGGGGGCACACACACACACACACACACACACACACACACACACACACACACACACACACACACACACACACACACACACACACACACACACACACAGTGGATACCAGCAAAAAATACAACTGAGAAGGACCCCAGGAGTTGACCATTAGAGTTGCAGGCCAGCAGGTGGTAGTGTTGATGCTTTCATTTTAACAACAAAAAGAAAAAAGTCATAATGAATTTTATTGGGGTTAGCCTAATAATTTTGTTATTTGCCCGTCTCTTCTTGCTCCTTAAAAAGTATCGCAAAAATGAACCATGACAAGTCTGCTTTCTATGCCTATTTGCGTCTTGAAATGATGTAACAAGAAAATATTGGGTATTTGTCTTTATTTAAATCTAAACATAGGTTATCGTTTCAAAGACCAGCAGGTTAATGTCAAGATGATTATCGCTTTTATTTACTTGTTCACTTTATTTTCCTTCATCAAGCAGATTTCGTCTTTCTTTAAAGTTAATAACTTAATTACCCAGATTATGGGTTGTTGTGGGGCACAGATGGAAGACATTATTACATTTAAATGCTTCATTTGCTTCGTGGTAAATACAAACAATGATTTTGCCTGATGTATATCAGAAGTTTCCATCCTGAATTCAGTTCTGCTAAACCTTCATTCTCGGAATAACAGTTAAATATTATTAGTGTAGTTGAAAGAAGAAATCCCCTAATGGTCTCGTCTGCAAAGTGCAATTTGGACTATTTTCCATTTTGAGTCAATAAAGCATATTTTATATAATCATTTAAAGTAGCCCATGTATTAAAATCCATTCGATTTAAATGCGTAGCAAATAAGTCACCATTGTAAAACAATATAAATAAAAAAATAAAGACACATCAGCCAACATAACTTGAGGGTCCCACCTTAATCTTATTTTACAACCCGTATTACACCTAAAAGAAGCAAGAAGCAATTCAAGTAAGAACATTATTTTGTCAGCCATAAATGTTAGAGCTAAAGAGCAACACACAATTCGGGTCCTCCAGTCACAGACGACAGCCTATTCTGTGTGCTCTCTTTCAGCGAGTGGGGTCACACTCAGTGGTAGTCACCAAGCTGTATAATTCTACCCTGTGCCGCCCAAGACTTGTGGCCCGACATCTTTGGTTCCTTCTGTTTGTGGGTTACCAACGGCCAGCTCACTCCCTGTTACCTAACGCACACACAAACATACAATACATACACATACACAGACATATACGACAATTACACACATGCGGCCAACCCTACACCCAAATTGCATGCATGCACACATGTATGTATGCACACAAAAATATACTCATACACTTAGGCTTGCACGCAGGCACGCACCCACACACTCAAACACACACACACACACACACACACACACACACACACACACACACACACACACACACACACACGCGCGCGCGCACACGCACACGCACACACACGCACACACACATACTCGCACACAAACTGTGCCAAGTCCTTCAGAGGATAGTGTAAAGAATACAAGTTATATTTCTTATTCATAAAGATACTACACATAATGATTATATATTATTCATAATGAATTGTAATGATAAAATGCACCTAGCTCCAACTAAGGACAGCACATCTCTTGTTGACTCAATGAAGAGCTCTTGGCGTGTGTGTTGGTAGTATCATGGTTGCCAGCGTGTTTGTATTGTACATATTTTCTGCTGCAGCGGGCATACAGGGGCACATTCTGGCCTGCGGAGGCCGTTGAGCGGCTAGACGCTAGCAGCCAAGGCAGTCAGTCACGCAGCAGCCAGGTGAGCCCAGGCGCCAGCGGGGAATGACAGTCTCACCTCCACTAAGCTTTGGCACTGGAGACGTCTTTTAACATGGGGAAATGTGGCCATTCACGGGCACCCGAGCGTTGCCATGAGCCACATTAGCTGTTGCTGTTGTGCCATTGTTTTTCAAACAGGCAGCTTCAAACTTGCTTTCTCTTACTTTACTTTTTTATTCCAGGGAAAGCTGGTCCGTGTTAGGCTGCACCATTTGGCTTCAGGGAGACTGCATTTATTTATTTATTATGGATTATAAGCTCATTAATTCATTAAAATTGTTTGTTAGTGATTGTGTTTTTTGATGTTTTTTTTTGTGTGAGGAAAAAGACTGTGCACATTTTAACACAAGAGATTTATAGGATGGCAGTTTAATTATAAACATTTGATGGATGGGCATTATCACTTGTTATGGTGTCTGACACCCGCCTAGCCTTGCTATCCTCATAACATAACATTTCCTCAGCACTTTCCATCGTGCATGTCTTAAATACAGTTTGACAAAGGAAGATTGTAGCATTGAAGCATTTTTATGTGTGTGTGTGTTTGTGTGTTCTAGACTCGCCACTGCTTGTTTTGTCCTGGACCCCGGTGTAATTAATATCCCCAGGCACTGAGGGAATGTCAGCTGTCTTTCATGTCCTGCGTCACTCATTCGCAGCGAGTCATTTGTAAGTCACACTTGGGCTTTGAAGGCAGTTGGACACACACACACACACACACACACACACACACACACACACACACACACACACACACACACACACACACACACACACACACACACACACACACACACACACAGAAGAAAATTTCCCTCTGAGGATAAAATCCTTCTGGAAGAGACCTATGATTATATCTATATTAATGGCTCCCTAAAAACAGGAGAAAGATGTTTTTGTCTGATGGATGCAGAAATGTGTTCGGTATGTTTTTTGGTTTCTCGTTCGTCTCTTCAGTGAAGACGAGGGTCATCTTAAAGTGATTAGGGTACAGAAATATCAGGTTCTTTTCAGAAAGCCTTGTGCGATTGCCTTTGGTCTCGTTGCAAAGGCCCTGATGCCAGATGCAATAAATTATTAGTTTAAATCAGAACAGAATGCCAGCGTTGCATCAGCACGGTCGGCATCTCGGTCGGAGGAAGAGAAATGTCATATCTGAAGCAAGCCACTGTCTGTGTCAGGGTCATTCCTTACTAGCTCCAAGGCTGGTCTTCACTTCCCCCCTTCTTTCACAGGGATTTGCAGAGTACTCTTTGAGAGCACGTTACCAGTTTTTCGTAGGGTCTCAAATGTGATTTAGTGTGTTTCTTCCACATGCAGTGAAAAGAAGATTCGCCAAATCCTAGTCAATGAGCTGCGAGGGTGGTTCATAAATCACAACAAAAAAACATTTCTGGCAATAGTGTTGTTTTCATATAGGCCTATTCAAAATCGAGCATGAATACCATAAACGTAAAAAAATATGTGAAACGTATACGGGTGTGTGTGGAGGGGAGGAGGGGGGGGGGGGGGGGGTTCAAAGCTGAAATGAATTACACGAGAATAGTTTTTCATTATTATATTTATATAATAAAACACTCAACTACAGAGTAGAATGGGCCAGAGCACTATGCCAAAAGTTTTTCCATTTTTTCTTTGACAATTCAGAACATAACAGATACACCACACCAACCCCGCAATAGCATGTGCTGAAATAATCAGACATGGAAGTCATCCATTGCACACCTGAACACGATACTGTACACACTAACTAAGAAGAAATAGGACACTAGAAGCATTAATGGAACAAGCCCCCCAGAGTTCCTCTTACTGGCACCCCACCCTTGACTCTCACTCAACAACCTCCATCCCCCTTCTGTTATGTGCTACTACACCCCTGGGTGATGCACACCAAAGAACAGGGGATCACAGTTGGGCTGACTGTTGGGATGATGGCTCTAAATGGTTCGTTTTTCCTGACAGGAGGACATATCTCTCTGTTAAAGTCTCCTTTAATTGCCACACCTGAAAGTTTTTTTTGGTTGTTTAACTGTTTTGGGAGAGGGAGTGGAACCAATACAATGAGCCAAAACCTCATAAACACAAATGGTGCAAATGCAAACACAGATCTCAGGACTATCTTAACAGGGTTAAGTGTACCGTCTCAGGACTTTCTATTGGGCCTCCTCAAAATGAGTGGGCGGCTTTCTGTCATAGCAACGCGGATACCTGCCGCTCGGCAACATTGTGGTGGTTTGCATATAGGAGCTGATATCATCAACGACGCAAGTGTAAACTAGTAGCATTCTGTAATCGTTGACTACAGTTCGCTGACTCTGAATCCACACTGGTTTCTCTTTGAGGTTTTTTTTTAATTAACCGGGCACAGCCTTTTGTGTATTAATGCTGAACTGCCAGAGTTATCTGTGTCATCACACAACAGCGTGCAGTTGTCTGCGCCGCGGCGTGGCACTTCCTGGATGCACCACGAGCCCCATGGGAGCTTCCAGAGGTCAGAAAGGATTGGGCCGGGGAATATAACGAAACAAGGTTTCTAATAAAACAAGCCAACTCTGACCAGCATGCAAGCTGCAAAATGAAAACCATGTGGGCTTCCCATATCATGTTCAACACTGTCAAATGAGTGCCAGATCAGGCAGTGCGATGCAGTCAGGCCATACGTTTTGTCCTTCCTCCTATTGCGCGCTGCCAAAGACAAAAACGGGATGGGCTAAATTTAGAACACACCGCACCTTGTTAGCATGGAAGAATAGCAGTGCTAAAGGCGGAAGGGGCCCGGAGAGATCGCATGCGGCTCAATTGTGGTGTCTGTCGAGGCTAGCTTTTGCGAACCTCACATGTGACTCTGGTCTTGGTATGCGGCTTGCACCGCACTTTTATTATTTCCTCTCGTACGATATATCATGTTAAGCCCTCGGCCTTCAAACATCTCCATGTATGTCGAGCGTGTGGGTATCGGTTTTCCCAATCAGGCAAAAATGAAATCCGAATAGGGCAAGGTGAACTGTTTAAGTGATCTTGCATCTACCGTGAAATATGTCCTTATTATGGATGAAAGATTAGGTTCTTTTTTGGGGTTGCAAAACCTGTAAACGGAGTAAGGACAAACACCCTGCTTTCAGATGTTCCCCGGCCAAAACCGTAATGACATTTTCTGCATTAAGGTCAACCATTTTCTGAACCAACCCTGCAGACATTTAGACACAGAAAAACACGTTGTTTTAGGTTCAGGGAGGAAGTACCTTCTCACCAAGAAACCGATGTTAGGAATAATATAAAGTATACATAAACAATCAAACATTGCTATAGGTTGGGGGACCGGAAACGGTTGGACTTAAACTACAAAGTTGTGCCCGTAATTACTGAGAGGAGGATGTAGTTGGCGAGTATGCCTCAAGGGTTTGAGTTTACATCAAGTAGAAACATCTGCCATATTCCAATCTGTATGTATAGACACCTTTAGAATATTTTACTGAACTAAATCTAACCTTGCTTGTGGATGTGATGGTATTCCCAATTTCTATATTCTCTGCCAGTATATTTTAAATATGTTTATTTATATTTATATAGATATTTTTCTGTTCAACACTGGCAGAATTGGTTGAACAAATTGTTTAGGGATTTCTCTTATTTAACAGTTAATCAATTCCATTGATCAAATTCCATTGCGTTAATTATAATGATGGGAAACACATTTTATCCTTGCTTTCTGTTCTGCTGCTGTCTTCAAAAAAAAAACAAATCATAATTATTATTTTTTTTTATTCGTGGCATCTTCTCCGGGTCCGTACGCTGAACTGTGTGTGTGAGACAGGATGTATACATGAAACAACCCTGTGGCAAAGCGCCGAAAGAACAATCAGATTAGGACTGTAGTGAAATTGTCATCAAAACAGTTGTTCATGGCTGTTGCCACGCAGAACGACTCTGTTCGTTTGAACTGGCCACTTGAAAGGCCCGTGACAGCACTTTCTCATTTGAAGTAACTTAACCTATGCCTTCACCTCCAAGGTTGTGCTGGTGGCTCCTCCGCAAATACCTGTTGTGAGAACCACAGCACGGTCTGTTAGTGGTTAAGTAGAGCCATGAGTGCCCCGGAGGCAAATCTGATGCATTTCCTTCACACTTGTGTTAAAACATATCAGACGCAATAGGCTACCCCCTATATTGCCTTACATCTCTTTGCATGGATAGAATTGAGGAAACTCTCAGAACTAAATCAGATTTTCTGTACATTTGTCATGAATCTACTTCCTACTTCCTATCATCATCATCATCATCATCATCATCATCATCATCATCATCATCATCATCATCATTGTCGTGTAAGAGGCCATGTCTCACCCTGTAAAAAGGTTGTGGTTGTCGAGTTCAGTTGTTTATAGAATCAACTAATAAACAACAAATATTATAATTTATGTTACAATATGTTATAACAATGATACAGTGATAGTATTATTGCAGTTTACATTTAGTTAGGTTTTTGTTATTTAATATTCTTATTAAACATCATCATAGATTTCTGCAAATAAAACAAATCAATAAAAAAATATATATTATTTGTTTGAATAACGTTTTACATCTACCTTATATTCCTTAATTTACCCTCTGATTGAGCTTCACACAAGACATTCATGACACATGTCTAATTCCTTCCTGATCCGTAGACGTCCATTTAAAACTAATTAGCTGTGATTTAAACCTTGACAATGACTGCCACTCCTGATAAAAGTAAACACATCTTTTAAGGCACCCACTTACACAATTAAGTGGGCTGCATTATTAAAACCACAGTGACTCACATGTCCGTATTAAAGTAAACCACGGTCCTTTATGTAAACATGGGCCAATGGCTGAGGATGCCTGGCCTATATCTACAGTAGCAATAGCACCAAATCCCCAAGTAGGGCTACTGGAGCCTATGATTAGAGCCACTCAACCTTTGGAATAATAAACTTCAACTTCTTGTCAACATAATCAGACGTTTAATCTCATCTGGCCCGGCCGGAATTGGTTCAAAAGCCCCCTGAATGTCCCTTGATGGTGTTCAAGTGCACTAGAGGTAGGGGCTTTTCAGGCAGTTTGGCTAGTATGCTACTAATCCGTATTGTAGTGTAGGATGGGGGCAGATAGCTTGTCTCAAGCAACTTTTTTGTTTCATTAATGCCTATACAGTTTAAAAATATTGTTTCTATGCTTGAATAAACTTTTTTAGGAATAGAAGTTAAGTAAAAAGGCTGTTTAGAAATGTGTGTTAACACATTAAATGTGCTTAACCCAAAGTCACCATATAATGTCAGGTCAAAGTAGAACCAACTGATAATCCTCAGACACTCAATTTGGAGCTTAATCTAAAAATACGCATTTAACAAAAAAAAAAAAACACACAAAGATCAAATAAATCAAATGAGTACATCCTCTCCACTGAAACACTTCCTATCTCCGGTCAGACAATTTAAACCTAAGTCTGCAAATTCGGTGCTCTGTTTATTTGCTCCGCCTGCGTGTAGTCGAGGTGGAGAAGCGTGTGTGTGGCGTTCCCCTGGCCGGGGTCATCAGAGAGCAGTCTGTCTTGGCATGCGTCGATGCTTCTGGGGTCCACAGGGTGAGGGCAGGACTACACTGGATCTCAGCCCAGCTGGAAAACCGTCCCAGCAGCAGCCCTTCAGCTGTGAAATGGACAGTGTGTGTGTGTGTGTGTGTGTGTGTGTGTGTGTGTGTGTGTGACATCAAAAGACAGTGCTCCAAGCCGGTAGCTGTTGAGTTCCAAACCTCCGAACCAACAGTTAATCCCCTGTGGAGTGTTTAAATCGCTTGCATGTGTGTGTGTGTGTGTGTGTGTGTGTGTGTGTGTGTGTGTGTGCGTGTGTGTGTGTGTGTTTGTACGTGCATGCGTGCGTGCGTGCGTGTGTATGTATTTGTGTGTGTATGTTTGCATGCGTGCACTTGTGTGTGTGCGCTTCTGTGCGTGTGTGTGTGCCCATCTTCACAGAAACCGGATTCAGATGCCCTCTGTAATGCTCCACACTCACCCGCATTCCCCCCTGTACACAAAGCCCTCATCACCATCCCCGGTACTTTCCTGATCTCATAGTAAAGGCTGTGTGCAATAAAAATCCCCTCACTAAGGAAACAACCCAAATTAAATACATTGCAAAATGTACACGTTTTGAGATGAATACCATCGAGGGGGTATTTCAGTAGCGTCTGGTGGTCTGGCTGCAATGCATTGTGGGTGGGAAGAACACAAGCGAGTTTCCTCAGCATATGCTAAAAAAAAGATATCCCAGGGGGGTACTGGTATACCCGGGCTCGACCCGGACAGCCGGCCAAATAGCGGGCCGACTGCGGCGCCGGGCGGCTCAGCCCAGAGCACCGCTTCCACAGCAGATTGGAGCGCTACGATTTCGCAGCGCAGCGACTTCAAAGTTGAGACCTGATTGTTTTTGATTGTGGGATTATTTAATGCTGCCCTCTCCTTCTCGTCTCCCTCTCTTTCTCTCTCGCCCCCAGTATTTCTGCAGGGAGGAGATAATATCATTCAACCACACTTATTTAATTGCAGCAATTGGAGCCCCACTAATGGGGCCTTGGCTTTCATCTGTAATGATCACAAGATTGTGTTTTCGCTGAGCACTGTAATCTGATGAGTACACAGGAGGCTTGCAGGGCTGGAATGAGATGACTGGTCTACTTTTTCGTTTTCGTTCTCGTCTCATGCAGACTTTGGGTTTTAATTCATGCAGTTTTAGAGACGGTATTTGAAGGTTTATCAGAAAGTTACAAAATGTGTTTGAATCGATTACTAGTTGCCATGAAGATCAGATGGTGTGCAGGCTACCAGCTCCATCTTGATGTCCGTACTTCATTGAATCTTTAACTGGGAGGGGGGGCTGGGACTCAGACTGGAAAATAAGTAAACAGTTCATGTCTGTTGTACGACATCGCCAAGGCTTTGTTTGGCCAGGCACAGGACATTTACCGAGCATCTTATCACGTTGATTTACGCAATTTAACATGAAGTTGCCCGACTGCAGTCTCTGGCCGACTGTATCGGCTTAATTATTATCTGCAGGGTCTTATCCTCAAAGCATTCTCTGTGACCTGATAGAATATCGCTCACATCACAGCCATCATGCGGTGAACCGTCTGGCTATTTGAGTATAAGAAAAAGAGAAAAAGAACGAAATAAATGGCTGGATGTTTGGAGAAACACAAGTTTTGCACAGTGCAACGTAACTCGCTTTGTGTCGGAGTCTGGTGGTTCAGAATGTTCAGGAGGAATACATTTATTTGAGAACTGTAATCTTCCCTTTGAAATGCCTTGTTCCCTCTTACAACAAGCATCTCTTAGACTGCTGTGGACTGATGCAGTGACTGCCCAATACATTCAGCCTTATGATGTGTTACATCTTATAGTACAATAAATGTAATATGATGATGTTATATCGTTTATGTATTAAACCTTTAGTCAGCCTACTAATAAAATACTCATAATTCATACAACTCTTATATCCTAAAACATTACAGTGTACAGCCTACATGGGAGTCCTTAGCAAACACGGAAGCTTCCACCACAATAGACCATTGCTTCCCCCCTATGGCGCCCAGCGTTTTCTATTGCAATGCGGTTCCCCCCTGCAGGGGACACAATAGCGAGGTGTTGCATCTGCTTACCACTACCCCACCTCCTGTGTGACTGCAGGCTTTTGCCCCCAAGTCAACCAGAGCCAGATGAGCATCTAATCAAATGTGACAAAGCATTGCAGGGCGAGATCGGCCAGCGATGTGCCCATACCAGCAGAGAGATGTTTTGACAAGAGTTATCACATTCATCACCCAGGTCATTTATAACAACCCCCCCCCCATCCTTCCCTCCAACTCCTCCACCACCCCCACCACCACTTCCTAGCCTCCACAGACGTACTACATTCACCCAAAGAACTCTAGGTACGAACAAAGGAGAGAGCCAGATGCTGGTAGCTCTAGTTTTCTCACCTCCTGCTGGAGTTGGGAGCGAAAAAAGGAGAAAAAGAAAAAGGAGAATCGCTCCATCTCCCGGCCCATACTGCGGGTTGCCCCTCGCAGGAGAGGCCTGATAGTGAGTGTCTTGGCACAAAAGTCACCTGCATCATGAGGCAAAAGCTCAGGAATTCTGTGGAGGTAGTATTCATAAATCATCCTTTTTACGTAAAATAAACTCTGCCTGGGCCATGCTGACAAGGCCACAAAAATAGGTTATGTAGTGTAGTATAGTTTGATACGACCTGAACGCTTCTCACATGAAAACAAGGTCCGGCATTTATTTTTATTGTTAAATAAGAAAAAGGATATCAGTGCCAAATTTGTTATCATGACAAAATAAATGACATTTTTCAGCTTCCTCTTATTTTACAGCAGCTCTCTCTTTCCGTGAATCTCTCTCACTCTCTCTCTCTCTCTCTCTCTCTCTCTCTCTCTCTCTCTCTCTCTCTCTCTCTCTCTCTCTCTCTCTCTCTCTCTCTCCCCCTCTGTCTCTCAGTCGCTCTCTCTCTGTCTATCGCTATCTTGCACTCTCTTAGAAATCTTCAGTAAATATTGGTTTGTCCAGATATACCACGGGTCACCGAAGGTTTCCACAAAGCTTAAGTAACACTGATGTCTGGCCTTCTCTAACCCGAAGTATTGTTTCCTTTGCTTTATTCTTCTTTCAAGCCAAACATCAGTAGCAGGCTCAAGTGGCTGAAAGTCTCAGTTGATGCTCTGGCCTGCCACTCAGACCCACCAGGAGATTAATGGAGGGAACTCTTATCTGGCAAACAACACTTTTAGCTCAAACACATTTACTCTGCTTCTGTTCATTTATTTATAAAGGATGTACACAGAAGTATACAAAGTTACATATACTTTTCAATGCTTTAATGTTTATATAGGAAGTTAGGGTTTTACCCTTTAAATTGTATTCATAGGGTTAGGGTTAAATTATAAAGCTGCAATGTAATGTAATATATAATTTTTTTAATTTATATATATATTTATTATTTAACAAATAAAGTATTATAAACACACGCACTTAAACACACGCACGCACGCACGCACACACACACACACACACACACACACACACACACACACACACACACACACACACACACACACACACACACACACACACACACACACACACACACACACACACAGGCGGTATCTCTAGCATCTAGGTAAAAAATTGCAAGGCCAGTTATTCAGCCTTGTGTAATGCCAATGTTTTCTTTTCACAATGTTATCAAGCTGAATCCGAGAAACACCTACACCCTCTGGCTTCGACATCAGCCCAACGCTATTTTACACAGGTTACAACAATTATGGGGTGGCGCCAGCATTATGAGTCCTTAAAAAAGCTTCAAAAGGTTTACATTCGTTTCAATGCGCACACCTGACATCAACAGGCTGAACTGGGTCTGAATAACCAACAATACACATGCTACCGCAACATATCACTGTCATAGATGGAATAGATTAGCTTTTTCTTTTATTCTTTGAATTTGTGAGTGAACTTGAGTTTTACATTTGCATGGTAGCTCATTGACATTGATAGAGAGACATGGATAGAGAGAGAGAGAGAGAGAGAGAGAGAGAGAGAGAGAGAGAGAGAGAGAGAGAGAGAGAGAGAGAGAGAGAGAGAGAGAGGGATAATAGTACCATAATCTGGCCACAGTCTGGTCAGTACAAATGTTTGGGTTAAACACCACTGGGTTCCACCACCAATATATGTTGACTGTAGATGGAGTTGAGAAAGAACACCTAGAATTTGTAAAATAAATAAAGGAAACCAAATCTGTGTCCACATAGAGGTTTCATAGCTTTCTGTGTGTCTAATCCATTTCCAAAAAAGCCACCCATACATACGCATGCAGAGAAAAAAAAGCCACCTATTTATGGATTCTCCTGCCAGAAAGAAATTCCTCCCACAGAGAAGAAGGAAAAAACAGTCTTCCATGTACTTCATCCATCATGCCAAAGCCATTGGCTTCACAACAGAAACAAAAGGCTATGATTTGGTAACACACTTTGCCTGGAATGGATTGAGAGCTTATGGTTTTGGCTTTCCTTAAAAAGTGAAATCCCTTGCACTTTTACCCTAAAATCAGCCCTCCCTCCGCACACTGTATTTTGCTCTAGTGGAATATGAATCAGGATATGGTTGTTTATCAATAGCTGGGTTCGGTTGAATCTAGTGTGCAACGAGAACCCTCTCATTGGCTCAGCAGGCTGGGTTGACATGATGTCATGAACTCTCCTTCACCTATGCTCAAGCAAGGGCTGTGGCTACCATCCCCCGCCCCCACAGCACCCTTACCCCCACCACGCCACCCTCACCCCCTCCCTCGCGTGGGCTTTGATCCTAATTAGAAAATGGTCGCACGCGTTTCCAAAGTATGCAAACATTCCCGCCGCGTTATCGGTGTTCAGATCAAACCAAGAGACTTCTATTCAGCAGTTCCACAGTCAAAACACAAGACAAATTCCTCTCTCCGTGTCAGTGTGCGGCGTCTGAGTCTCACCGTAGCCTTCTTTCTCCCCACCTTGTGATTTATGACGCTCCGGAGCAATCATGGTGGCCATTGTTGCAGCTGTGAATATCCTCCAAGCAGTTTGATTTTTGGCAGCGCCACTGTTATGACAGTCCTGCAAAAATTGTGATCAGGCCTTCGCTGTGAAAACGGCGCAAAAGTGCGGCCATTTCTAGTCTTCCGATCGTATGACAAATGCATTACAGCTTCCTAGGGAAGATTATTTCAACATCCGACAGCAGAGAGTGTTGCTTTTGAGAGACAAATCCACGTTTTTTGATGGAAAAATAAATATTCCTTACAGCAAAATACATATCCCTGAGCTGCTATAAGTCTGGGCTGTGTTTGGGTCAGAAGATTTATGGTTCTTGTTGCTGACCACTTGGCAACATCCGAGAAGCCGCAACGGGAGAACAAGAGACAATCTATCGACCCAAGAGGACGGGAGACCTCGAGGCGATGATTAGTCCACCATCAGCGAGGTATTTCAGCGCTCAGACATCTGGCCGTCCTCCCTCACCGAGACATTTTGTAGTCATCTGTCAACAATGAATTGACTATAGCATTAATAAATGCATTTTAAAACGTACCACAAACCAAAACATCCCCACCCATACTCCTTGCGTTAACTCTTAAAGGTGCTGTTGGCAAAATGTCAAAAGTATTATTTGAGTGTAACTTGTAGCAATGGAAAAGCCATCCGTCAGCTGTCAGTGAGTAAAATGCACTGGGAGAATATCGGTTTTGAGTGGACCCCTTCTCCCTCTGTTTGAGTCGATTTCGATTTCAGACAGCTCCCTGCTCCTTTGCAGGGCATCTCCTCCAATCCTTGATTGGTTGAGGCAATCCATCTTGCTTGTCAATCACAGTGTGTGTAACACTCCTCAGCTTCTCTAACTAAGAAACATGGGGAGGGAGGGATCGCTTTTTTTGGTTGCGTAGTTTCAAAATCTTGCTCTCTTCTGCTCTTTTTCTCTCTTTTTTTTTTGCAACTCTCAAACCGTATACTACAACAGCTTTAATGCACACATTACATTGGCTCAAACTCACAACAGATATTTCCTCGATCAGGGCAGAGGAAGGGCAGATAATACCACCACCAACACCACTACTTCTAAAGGCAGGTACAGAGTGGAAGTCAAGCAGGAGTGTGAGACGTCTGCCTGTGCGGTGTGTGCAGTGAGCCTGTGTGGTGTGTGTAACGAGGCTTGGGGGGGCTCTCTGGACAGCTCCCAGCACGGCCCCCAGTGCACGGCGTTAACAAGAGGGATTGGGGTGACCTGGGGAAACAGGGTTTAACGAGCGTGGGTGGGTGGTCCCGTGCCAGACTGGCCTGGGCGCGGAGGGGTAGTTCGATGTAGGTGGACGTTCGCTTCGACACAACAACAACAACGGCATCGACGGCAAACAGCAACAAACAGTGTGCTCTTAATGACCGCGCGGAGCCAGCGGATGAGGTCAAGCTGTGTATTTATACAGTGGCTCCAAATTGCGGGATCTTTCCTTTTTTTTTCTTTTGTACAAAGGGTTTGTCTAATGATTTCCCATGGATACTCCTGATGCTCTGAGTGGCCATATTTGGAGATCCAAAAGCAAGATTCAGATTGTCTGACGTTGCACATGTTTCCGCTAGAAAAGCACCAAAAAGTCAGGGTTAATTGTTCTGCTGATTGGTATTTCCAAAGCATCTCTTTAATACCGCACACATTTTCTGTAGATGCATTCCCTCCACCGAAAGACTCATTAAGCTCCCTCTACAAGCGGCTAATTCCCCTTTATACCTTATGCTTACCGGCAAGACGCCCCGTGAAGATACACGCGATACCTTTTCATTGGACGGGACCTAATAGGCATTGCTGACTTTTATGAGATGCCCGGCGCCACATCTCTGAAGTCAACTCTGGGCCCTTAGATCATTTATTTGGGACCCCGGAAAATGTCTAAGTGTCCCTTTTCACTTGGTTCACCTGAAACATATCAAGGGCTATGTTTAATATGGGTTGGTTGGGTTCGCTCATGTCTCCCCTACAGCTCTGGGCCGCTTTATAGGTCAACACAGAGCCTGCATGAGGATTTAAGAGACTTTCTCACTCGTTTATTCTATACTTTTGTGTGTGCTGTGATGGTGTATTCTGGTGTTACACTGCATGAACACACATGGCTTTGGAACCACACAATCTCAAAACTTGAATAGGTGGATTTTATCTTATCGTTCGAGGTCAAAGCATGAAAGACGTACACTTACTATAGTAACAAAATATAAATCTCTGTGAGGAACCCGTACTTCACCACCAGCTAAAACCCACTGATGAAGAATAACAAACATGTAAGCAGAACGTCCACTCTTCAACCAGAGCCATGTTAATTTATTTGTTCTTCTCCTAAATGGAAAAAATATTCCCCTAATTACAGTAAACACAAAATTGCTATTTCATATGGAATCATTCACGTTGGATGCCTGCCGCTGATAAGACACTTTTGAAGTTGCACTGTGTATATGTTGTAAATTGTTTCTTTGAGCTCACTCCAGTATCAAAATCACCCCTGGGTCGCCGCTGGGAATACGCAGCGCTGAGTGCGTACCACTCCAGTATTTGGATCTGGGGCCAAGAGTCTCCAAACATCTCTTCCCCCGTGCTCTAAAATTAGCAGCATAATGAGGTAGTGGCTTCCTCCTTCAGTGAACTGAGAGTCCGGCCCCTGAGGGAGAACACGATGTGGGCTAACACTCCACATCAACAGGATCAAGATCAAGTCTCACGTTGAAACGCTGAGAGATGCTTTACACACAATCAATGGGGATCTAGTCTTATTTTCCACAAAAAAACAAAAATTCCCTGACTATATTATGATTATTTTTTTAAATCCAATATATTATCCAATATTTGATTGAATGTGTATGTCTAACTTAAATAACCGATTACAAATAACATGCGCCATGTAATAGTTCTGAGCTCTGTTGCTTCCTCTAAAGCGGTCATTGACAAAAACAGCCAGTAAAGTGTCTCCCTGACAAGGTTTCCCAGCTTGTATATGAACTGAACCTGAGCGGATGGCTGCACAGAATGGAAAAGACAGGCAGACTCCCCTCCATTATTACATATACAGGCCACCTTTAAGTGCACCTGCATTAATCTATTATATTCCAACTAATGAGTGCCCCTATAAACTTAACTGCAGCCAGGGAATGTTTATCACCCACGGCAGTCGTTTGATCGGTGAGGGTGAGGGGAGAAAGTGAGCGGGGGAATCTTTACGGTGTACAGTACGGCTTCCCATTATAGAGTGGCTCTGTGTTCACCTCTCATTAGAGATGCTCCACCCCCACCCTCCCATACGACATAGCTCCCATGGTGTCATCCGAGCAGATGTTAGTACAGTAGACCCTCCGGTTCAACTCGTCTCCTATGCACTATGAGCATTGTATGCCATATTTGAAACATGGACAGGCAGTCATACATACAGCGTTGTATGCAACATGAAGACCTCATACCGTATGTTGGTATTAACAGTGTAAACAAGGTGAGTTCATTTGATTGTGAATTTGCTTTCGCCCCCACACACCTGGTGTATTTGCCTCTGGTTGCTTTGATAATGTAAAAGGTTTGCAACGTTAAAAGTGCATACCTCCATTCTTGTGTGTAGGTAAGGCTAGCTAGCATGCTGCAACGTGCCCCGACGGGCACACGACTTGCTGGAGCTGGGATGGGGCACCCGATGACAGCACGTCTACAACCCCCCTCTCCCCTCCTCCCCCAACACGTCAGGCGAATGAAGATGTATTGCCTCCACTCTATCATAACGCACGATGTGCACAATTCAAGTATCGGTCTCTCTCTCCAGACTGTCCATTGTGCAAAGTTGAACCTGAGATCGTGCACATCCTGTGGAGCCAAAAGGCATCGGCTCTTGTGTGCCACACATCCAGTCTTTTCGTGCGACTCTATGGACTCCAAGCAGGGTGCATTGGCAAGGACCGAGCGCGTTCCCAAAGCAAACAATCACAACCTGCACAGGAGTCCAGGCCGTTGGCTAAAGAGGCTTCGACATTGCCTTTGACAGCCGTTTCCTGTTATGTGACGACACACAGCTGCTGTTGCAAGAGAGGGCATCTTAGTGTTTCAGACATTTTCCAAGGGTCACAGGGAAGAAAAATAATGCAGCCTCGGCAGTGTCGGCGGCCAGACCACCAAGGTTTCCGCCGTTAGCATGCTAGGCTGTCAACCTGGACGTAGTGTCTCGGGGAGCGTGGGAGGGTGGAGCGGGGCGCGGTTGGAGCAAGTTCAAAGTTCATTGTGTTCTCAGTCACTTATCTTTCCCGGTCACTTACTCGCTTATCTTTCATACTTTCTTTGCGTGACAATATAGATGAGGGCACCCTGTCAGGATGCCGAATGTTGATAACAGAAAATCTATTCCTAATATGTCTCCGTCTAGTATTAAATTACAATTGACTCCCAGCCTTTACATTGTTATAATGTATTGTACTATATCACTTCAATATCCATGTTTTATGCCACACTAACTACCACTTATTTTTGCTCATCTTTTACTTTTTATACCTAAGCCTAATTATTCCCTGGAAGGCATAGTAAGTCAGCTATGCACCATTTTGAATTTGTGTAGAGTAATGACGTTTAAATACTTTGTAACTCACTTTTACTACATAAATAAATTTACTTTTAAATTTGCACCATTCTTTGCTGCGAAACGAATCGTATCTCTTCATGCTAATGGCGATCCTTATAGACTTCTGTAATGTTAAGGGTGTTTCGTATGCGTGCGAATAACTGTCGATCTCACTTACAAGTTGAGGCACATCAAGCCCTCATGGCCCAAATAATATTTGATGGGAGATGCACGTAAGCTACAACGATGATGCATGCATCCTCCTATTCCACTAGAGGCTGGAGAATGATTAGTATAATATCATTTTTGATACTTCTGAGATACATTTAAACCCAGAAAAATATAATTCATACAATTTTATTCTATTTCCTTTATGACTTTTCCTTAAGTATTTTTTTTTTATTACTTTTACCAGTCATTATGACTTTCTAGTAATTTATTATTATTTATAATTGGGGCAACTTTTGACAATATGATGCATGCACTATAGAATGCACTATTTGTTGTTTGCCTACAAATAATGGTAATTAAGTAATTAAAAGTAATTAATCAGAAAACCTCCTGCAGTACCAAAACAGACACCATGCAGAGGGGCATTCTTACACACGTAACACAAGTTATCATATGTGCTCTATGTGCAAGAATAAAAAATAATATATCGAAAAGGGAAGAGAATGATTGTGTTTGACATCCAAAGCACAACATCCCTTGTCTACGTTTCCCTTCAGGGAACAGATGATAAACGAGGCTGCCGTAATGCCTGGAAAAGAGCGGAGAAAATTTGGCTGCAGTTCCTCGGTAAATATTGGTTCAGTTTGTCCTAAGTCCTGCCACAAAAGAAACAGTTTACATGGACTGTTATACTTAGATATACAGCATGTATGTCTCGTGCACGAGATGAGATTCATGCAGAGAGCAGGACTTCGGTCCTTACATGACTGCTCCAGAGGGGGACCACCGTTTGAAAGAGACAGTGTTTTCTGTTTAGCATGCACCAAGTGTGCATTGTAGCCAGTCGAAAGAACTCTGTAAACTTGAGGAGGAGAATCCAGGGGTTGGTGGGACTATCACCCAGGCTCACCCACATAAGACAACCGGAATAGATGCTATTTGGACACGCACCGTTTACACAACTGATCACACTTATCTTGTTGACAAATGGATGGAACTGGCTTAGGTTCATTGGCAATTTTGTTTCGGTAAATGATTAAGTCAACGGGATGAACCAGGATATAGGTTTACTCGACTATGCATATCCTGGTGTTACCTGAAGTGCACTTGTACTGACCGAGTAGATGCTAGTCAAATGACCCAGAGAGACACATATTTCCATAGAAACACACACACACACACACACACACACACACACACACACACACTAACACACACACACACACACACACACACGCACACACACACACACACACACACACACACACACACGCACACACACACACACACATACATGCATTCACATAAACACACACACACACACACCCAACATCATGCATTCACCACAAACTAATACGTAGATGCCACATTTCATTGGAGTGGTCCCAGCCTCAGAGCCCAAGGCAAACCAAAGACATGAAGTGATAAATCACAGGAGGACATGTAAAGCTCTCTTTACAGATGTTTGTGGAATGATTATAAATGCAAGTCGCCAGGTCATAACTTAGCACCAGACCTTGTAACAGGAAGCCCATCGTAGCGGCTCGCTCATTGCTCCCTTGGGACCGGGAGGGGGAGGGGGGGGGGGGGGTTGGGGGTACGTGTGTGTGCAACCCAACCTGTCGCTGGACGCGTACCCAATTATGTTTTAATGCAGCGCAGCCTCTACGACACCTTCCCGGACCCCCTGGATTACACGGGGACAAGAGGGGTTTCTAACACGCATCTGCGTTGCACACCGACCCAAACACTTCCTTTGGCTCAGGTGCCGACCAGCGAGAACCGCGCAGCCACCCCAATGGACCTACCCTTCCCCGACACCCGCAACCTGAAAGGGGGGTGGACCGTCCAGGCCTCCGCGGGTCAGCGGTATTTATTGACGACATGTGTTCTGGGTTAGAGCGCCGTGGAACGCACAAGTACAAGTGGATGTCTCTTTTCACAGTGCTGTAGATGTGGATTTGTCCCCCCCCCCCCCCCCCCCCCCCCCATGACAACGGATATAGGGGGTGCACTTCTTAAGCTCTCACCGCCACACCCCACCCCCTCCCACCCACACACACAAACACATACACACACTCACACACACACATACACACAAACACACAAACACACTCACACAAACACACTCACACACATGCACATGAATACACAAGGACACACACACACACACACACACACACATACACAAGGACACACACACACACACGCACACACACACACACACACACACACACACACACACACACACACACACACACACACACACACACACACACACACACATCTCCATCTGCATTCGACGGCCATACGAGTGGCGGCAATCCGCTGAGATTAGTCCAGGGCGGGGGGGGGGTAGATTTATGTTTCTAGCAGACAGATCGTGGTTGTTGTAGTGGCCGGGCGCACCGTGGGCAGTGTTTTCCTTCCTGCGCGTTCTTATTGGTTTAGTTTATTACAGCTGGTGAGGTCATTGATGGCCAACCATGGTGGCATGACGAACTTATTCAAAACACTGAGGCTCCACGCACACGGCTCTGGTGTACGAGCAACCGTCTGTCGTGCTGAGGCGGCGTTCAATTATTGCTTTTATTATTGTTATCATTATTATTACTCCTGTCATGGAGCTATCGAGATATCCGGGGAAAGCGCCATGGGTCATTTTACTCACTGCCTAACTTTGGACGAATTTGAGAACATTCAGTTAGGATATTAAGCCATAATGTCGCAGACGTCCCAATCTAAAATGAGGGATCGTAAATACAAAGCCCATCATAAGAAAAACAAAAAATATGCATAAATAAATCAAACCTTTTTTTGTTTTTGTTATGCCTATTGGCAAACTGCTGTTGTCGAAACGGCACTTCCACACACACATAAGATTGTATTCATGAGCAGTCATTAATGTTGTGCCGCTGAGCTGAAAGCGGGCAGTGCGATATGGAAGGGTAATTAGAGCTCTAAACGGCATGTGTTAGCAATGGCCCAGGTTCCCCGCCGCTGCTGAACTTGTGACCCCAGCCCCAGAGGGAGATGTTCGGCACAAGATAGAGGGCAGCAGAGAGATTTAGACATGCTTATGGAAACCTGTGTGGTCTCCAGAAATGCAATGTGCAGTCCAACACACACACTGGAGCCCTGGCTTCAGACTTAGCCCTGATTCATGCAGAGTATCCATCTGGTAGAATACCCTGCAGTGTTGCACCCAGCTCTCCGAGAGCCGCCGTCTGGATGAGAAAGCACACAGAGTCAGCAGCTCAGGAAACAGAAATGAGTAAGCCGTCCAAATGTCCGAGTCCCGGAATGATGAAGATGCCACATAATTGGCTTATTTTGAAAAGGAAGTGGTTGCTTGAACCGGCATGTACGTTAAACACCTTCCAATCTGAGAAATGATAGCCAAGCGACAAAATGGAAAACCAGAAAACACTTTGCACACTTCAAAGAAACATAAAGAACCCCTGGCTGTCACCGAGGACATTTAAAAAATACATTGACATTAATTAAAGAAAGGATTCCATTCAGCTGTAATGTAATAGAGAGCCTTTTTTTACTTATTATTCCTTATTTGCATAGCGTGAGATATGTATTTAATTCAGAATATATCATTTTGGAATTTAGTGCACTTAAGATTATTTTTCATATAATAACATGTAACAAATATAGATGTAAAGGTTGTTGTCATCATCTAAGCAGAAAACTTAAATTCAATATCTGGAAATAACTCTCAGTGAAGACTGAACCATACCGCAGAGATTGCATTTAAAAAGTGGTGGAAAATTTGATATAGGTTTGTCTCATGATAGTTTTTCCTCTTGAAGACCAGTGAAATGTTGTTTTTCCCTCTGGCAAATGTAAAGAGAGTCTGAAATCTTCTCTCAGTAGGGGCATGGGGCACGAGTGACAACAAGGAAATGTAACTCATCATTTCCATAAATATAGATCAGACCCTGACTCTTAGCAGATAATAATGTTTTATGAGAACCAGTCGTCCAGTTTTACCAACAACAGAGCCAGCATTGGGGTGTCTTTTACCAGCTCTGAATGGATGCAGCTGAACTGGATTAGACTAAATGTCCTTGGAAAAAAGTGCTCACCACAAAAGCAAAGGAAAAAGTATTTTTTCTTGTCTTCATCACAACACTGACCGCTTGGTGTGTGTCTAGAGATACTTCATGAGCCGCCCCTTGGGATATCTCATTTGCGTGCAGATACTATATCATTTTTTTATAATTTTTTGGTTGCAGCAATTCACAATGAAATTAAATAAGCTCTACTACAAATGTCTGCAGTTATGCACACTGTCAGATTTGCCAAATTAGTTCAAGATTCTTATAACACTCTTCAACCATCTTGACGTAAAAAAAAAACATATATTTTTAATTTCATATTTATTTAAAACCCTGAATATTTTTCCGTTTTAAGACACGCAGCCTTCGACTGGGCAGCTTGGCGGGCATGAGCATCTCGGTGATGCAGAAGGAGGCATGAGCCATGTGGAAGACACAGGCACTCACGGCACTCTGCCGTCCGTCTGCATGCACCTCTGGACGGCAGCTGTGTGAGCAGACACTTTCCACTCGCATTGCCCCGGCCACGGGGGTTTAGGGGGGGGGGGGGGGGTCAACAGATGGAAATAGGCAGACTATTGTGCTTCCCTAGGGAGACAGATGTCAAGGTCAACACATAGGAAGAGCATTGCATTGTCGGCTGGTGTGCGTGGGCGGGCACACCGGGTCCTCGACCAATCACGCCGGCGGCTCCCACGAATGAGAAATGCCCTGGTGCATACGGGCTCCTCTGCAGGTATGCTCTTGTTGTATTGTTTTGGTACAACATGTATTCTGCTGCACCTGGGAATGCTGCTATTTGAATATGAATGCAGCCTTTTGGGATGAGAAGGAGCGGCGTCTGTGATGGGGATCCCGTTAGAATACAGCGCCCCGCGGCACTGCGGAGAGATCTTTACTCAAACGGCTCTGACACTGATGGAGATACCATGTCCAACGCCACTCTCCCTCTCTTTACCACCCACGTGGACGCCTCCAGATGTAGATACCTTCCTCCGCTGCACACACTCAATGGGCCCTCATCTGAGGAGAGCCCTATCCGCGCTATCAGGCTAGCCACAGCCCATTCAGTTCGATGGAGATTGGCAAACGCCGAGCAGAAGGGTTGTGGCAAGTTTCCATTGGCTCTGAAGGAGGCTTGTGATCAGGGCCATGATAGCGCACAGGGCTAGCACGTAGAACCGCAGGGATGAGGAGAGGCCAACGCTCGAGGTCGGTAGACGATGAGTCGGAAATGTTAAATGCACATTGAGTTGGAGCGATCTTGATTCATGGGTTGCTCACAGTTATTGACAGGGAGAGAGAGAGAGAGAGAGAGAGAGAGAGAGAGAGAGAGAGAGAGATTGAAGGAAAGTGAGAGCTTCTGTAAAATAAGATTGAAAGGAAACTGAATTGTGATTATTAAGTGTGTCAAGATCACACATCTGGCACAGATTTCCATTTTTATTTATAAAAAATAAAATCCCTGACCTTTGTTTCATGATTTCTTAAATTCATGTAAAAAGCGTTCAGGTTGTATCAAACAATTTATGCTCTACAGAAATTATTTTAAGGCCCTGTCAGCATTGCCCAGGCAGAGTTTATTTCATGTCAGGGACAGAGAAAGAGACAGAGAGAGAGAGAGAGAGAGAGAGAGAGAGAGAGAGAGAGAGAGAGAGAGAGAGAGACGGAGAGACATGCTACAGCATCTGATATGGGGAGCTCGGTCATAGGGGACGGCAGAATACACACAAGACATGCATGTTACACGCTATGGAGGGGAGGGGGCAGAGACTTCAGCTCTCATCTCAGATACATCCATCCAAACCAGTGGAAAGAAATGATACAGGGATGTGCTGACATATTGAAGTTTATTCTAATTCTCATTTTGGCTGGTGCTCAATCACTCAAGCCACAGAGGAGGATGTTCTGGCTTGCCGAGTAATATGAAAATGTTGGCTTGCTCGGCGGGGCCATTACAGAATTACACCCGATTCACAATAGCAATGCTGTAAGGCAGGGGGGGAAATAAGCTAATAGGAGTCAGGTGACCGATTTAATTCAATTGATTGGAATTTAGATTGGTTTCATTTTGGTATTATTATCAGGTAATTACAGCTGCGTAAAGGTTACTGTAAAATATTCGGTCACAAAATGTGTCTTTAAAAAAACCGATTTTGGGGATGTAGAAAGACTGGTTTTGCTTTTGTGTATGTAATATCCAAAACATGAAAAAAACGTTTAATGTAAAAGATATAGGATAGCAGTGAGATCACATTGACGGAAGGCACAGTAGTTTTGCGATAAGGAAGCCGCTTATTTTTAAGTTAGGACATGTTTAATTGTATACAGAATAACTGAACACAGGGCTATTTTGATTATCCTGTTACAAGTTATTTAAGCACAAAGGGATTGCACGGCAAAGTTTTATGAGCGGTCAGTTTGTCATGTTTATTTTTCTTCAAAAAGGAAATGTTGCTGGCGCTATTGTTGGCATTGCTGTGATGAAAATGTTATGATTCTGCTATGGTCTGCGAGCTATAGGTTTGTGGTTTAGCTTTGGTGTATTTTGGGGGAAAGTGAAGCTCACTGGCAGGCAAACAAGAGGACAAACATATAAAAGTTCCAGTGAATGGATTTAAAGTGTAATAAATATAAGGCAACTGGAATTCACACTATTTTGTTTGCTTTGCCGAAGTAATGTTATGTTTTTGAGCTATGCTAATTGTTACAAGCAACATCCTGATGTGTGCTTTCAAACTGTCTGAGTTTATTTAATGGGAACAAGCAAGATCAGGATGGTCTCACAAGGCTGGTTGTCTCATGGGGCTGGTGGTTTTCTCAGAGAATTCCTGCTTGTCATTTGGTGATTTAGTTTGTTTTTTCTTTCTTCCTTTTGCGTCCCGCTACCCCATACCCACCTGTAAACTGTGTTTGCGCCGGTTTCCGCTAGAGAACATATGCTCTCGTATGCCATGCTTATCTTACCATCCGTTTCTTAATATGTTATTTAGAGAGTGATAAGATCAGAACCACAACACTGAAATAAACAAAAATGAATTCACTCATATCGTCAAGAAAATGCTGAATATCAAATTGTCAACTTGCAAGTATATGCTATTACTTAGTGAGGAGATGAATACATCAATAACATATCAAAATATATTTTTTTACATTTAGGGCTTTTGGCAGATACTAAACAATAAATCACCATCCTGAAAACTTGAGTCAAAACCTGAGTGAGACCCTGAGAATCCCACGAGCCCTGGTGCTGAAACCCTAATCCCTGGGAGCTGGGGGTAAACAGCCTGGCTCTGAGACATAAAGACGAACACTCACAATATTTGGTTAAGGGATTCCACCTAGGAAAGGCTTGGTCTCACCTGCAGATTCGGAATGGCTTTTGTGTGAGCGGACAGGTCAACAGCGTATCCATTTTCACCGGCGGACGGGGACAGGAAGTCAAATCTCCCAGAGTGTTTGCACAGCGCTATCTCTGTGGGAGCCCGTCGGGGATCAAGGGGTTTCATCCTGAGTGGATCCGTGTCGGTTGTTGTGTGGCCGCTCTCTTGGTCCCATCCTTCTACCTGTATAGGCTTAGTCTGGTGACTTGAAGGCATTTAATAGTGTGTACGTTTTAGTGAGTTGCAGAGATTCTGTGAAGTTGGGCGATAAGAGACTGGATGACAAGGCGAGGTCAAACTCTCTGCCTTGCCTGATGGACACCTGCGACGGCCAACGAATCCTCTCTCCCCAGTTCCACCGTTTAAAACCAAACTAACAATTGGAAATTATTCTAAGTGACTTTTCACCCACCAATATAACACAATGCCACCATCTACAGTTACGTCAAATTTGAATAATAGGTATGCTGATATGATAATACTACAGAGTTGCCATGACACTGAAAACCAAAATGGCAATCGTGTTTTTTGTCAATTGCTTTATTCTAGTTGCTCAAGCTGATGTAGTGAATCATGAGTCGTCTTGTTTTCCTTTCAAATCAAGCAGATTCACAATTCTGCTACAGATCTGTGACAGCTCATGTTGTGTTGACAGCATCAGCCGCAAGGATACCTTCAAATACTGGCCTCAAATCTTACCCAGCCCACGTTGACACAGAGACTAGCAAGCTTCATGCCTTGGGCCCCGACTCGCAAAGATTTGCGGAAACATGAATTGTGTTGGAATGACAGCCTGTCAAACTGAGTCTTGAGTAATTGCAATGCTACATTCACCTCAGTGTGTGTGTGTGTGTGTGTGGGGGGGGTGAGAGATGAAAGGACCAGCAAACACCGTTAATCGGTGTTCAGCATGAATAATTATATGTACATTACAAGACAAACTACCAGTCAAGCATGGGAATAGACACCCTTTTTGATTGATGTTGCAACTCAAGAAACTAGCTCTCTGCTGCTACCGGTTATCAAAGCTCATAAGCGTACGTAATGGAACCTTACCAGGCCTCCACTGCCATTAAACTTCATTTGCAGTATCAGCACCGTGTTTTTGCAAATTATACAGTCTCTGGATCCTGCGAGGCGATAAGGGGGCCTCTCCCTGGAGACCCCCGTGGTAAATGACTCCATTTAGGCCCTTTCAGACGCACTCACAGGGAGCTGGGGCTTGTGCCGGCCTCCACCATCGGCCTGGCGATCCCGCCTTTTTATAAGGCATTCGCTCGCACACCAGCTCTATCTCGGCCGGCCATCAGAAGCTAACAAACAAAGGAGAACGGCGCGCAGCATGCTAGCGCCCCACGTCACGTCCACCACGGCGGCGGCGGTGGATGATGAAGCCGGCTGGAGGGAGCGGAGGCTGAGGGAGTGGGCGGTAAGTAGGGGGAGGTCTAGTGTGCCTCAGACTTATCCCCCCCCCCCCCTACCCTGTTTCGACTGTATGTCCCCGCGGGGCTGCCAGGTTTCTTACTTCAGAGTACAGGTCCATTGCAAGAGAAAACACAGTGGTGTGTGGCATTGTGGAGGCCGGCCAAGAGGCCCATGATGAAAATAGTTGATTGCTGTCGATAGCTAAACTCCATCATCATTTTCACGAGACTCCATCGAGATCCCCATCAGTCTGCACGTTATGTGAAGCAGAAACAGCCATTTGTCTGAGAGTTATTGACGGGCCAGATACTGGTTTTACTCGAAGGCCATTTGTACCGTACTAGATCGCTGTACTGTGTCATCATCGAGTGGCACAGAGTCTTGCTGTCATGTTCATGACGAGTCACACACCGGTTGAGCCTCGAAAGCACTCTAACCATTGTAAAGTCCTCAGGTACACTTGCATAGACGCAAGATTGTCTTGCGTGCCACAACAAATAAAGAGAAAAAGATGTGCTTTTGGATGCAGTCAGGCGTGGAGCTCCAATTATTATTCCGTATCTGCACACTGTTTCCATTACCCAGCAGTGTTCTGTTAGTGGGGTTTATTCACACAACACTGCATGCATCCTTGACTGGTCGATGTTTGCTTTTTGATAATTTCATAAATGTTGAATACGCTTTAATTCAACAGATCTCAGACTTTGAGACTGTATGTGTCTGTGGGAGACTGTGCGTGTGAGACTGTGTGGGTGGGTGTGTGCGAAAGAGAGAAAGAGATGTGTGTGTGCGTGTGGACGTATGTGAGACTTTCTGTGTGTTTGTGCGTGTGTGTGGGTGTGTGTGTATGCGGTTCACATATTTTATTTTTGTTTAACCAGGCATACCACTGCCTTGAGAAGCTGTGAACAGACTACAAAGGTAAAGGTGTCGAAACTTATTTTTTGTCCTAACGAGGCATAAAAAGCACTTCCTGGTTCCACCAGAGCAAGGCCTGGGAACGGACAGTGGAACCGGTCTGACAGTGAGCACGACCGCAGTGCCAGGGCGGGGAGGGCCACAGCCAGGGTCAGCCCTCAACAGCAGAGGGCCCCCTCTGTACAGCTCTGCTCAGCGCTCTGCTCGATGGCTCATGTGTATTAGCTTCTCAAACAGCATTTTATGAGTTTACATTTTCCTCCTCAATATAATGTTAATTAATAATTAGAATAATTAAGAATATAATTGTTATTCAATAGGTAATTAAAAAAAATTGAAATATATCTTATTGTCACACAAGATTTGTATTGTATTGTTGCTAATTAAGATTAATTTAATAGTAAAGTGAGGCAACTTTTATAGTGCACGGTCCACACCCTTTCCTTATACAAGCAGAATAACCAGTTTGAGCTAAAAGTGTTGTTTGCCAGATAAGAGTTCCCTCCATTAATCTCCTGGTGGGTCTGAGTGGCAGGCCAGAGCATCAACTGAGACTTTCAGCCACTTGAGCCTGCTACTGATGTTTGGCTTAAAAGAAAGCAAAGGGAACAATACTTTGGGTTAGAGAAGGCCAGACTTTAGTGTAACTTAAGCCTCGTGGCGACCCATACCTTTATCTAGACAAACTAATATTTACCCTCGAAGGAAGAGCAAACGCTTGCAATTACCCAGCCCTCTATCAGTGGTGCCATTGTTGATGGATTAAGACTCATGATAAAATCTAACCTCTTGATCTCAATCGATTCCAACGAGACTCTGAAGGTGCTATTAAAGAGCACCACTTTTGCGTGTGCTCAAAGCAAAATAAACAATCCTACTAGTAAACCATATAACAATATAACAATAAACATTGAATACGCCCAATGTGTCCTGAACATGATTTACAAGAGTTAAGGCTTGTTTTTTAGTACATAGAAAGCCTGGACGTCAAACAAACCTCTGGAATGGAATTGAAATAAACAGCGAAAGATACTTGACGACAGCGTTATTTATCAGAGTCCCCATCTCGTTTCGAAGTGTGGGTACACGCCAGCGCCATCTTCCACAACAAAGATGGCTGGAAAACGAAACCCCAGCACAGCGTGAGTCTTTCAGCTGTGCTGCGAGGGGGAAAGGAGATTTGCAGCAGCCTGAACATGAAAAAGCCAAGTAACGAGTGGGGCTTAAGTCTGACCACAGTGTGTGGTGAATCTCTGTTTGACTTGGTCTGCTTTGAATAAAAGCTGATTTGCCTACTGCCCCCCCCCCCCCCCCCCCCCCCCTCCTCTCACTCTTCAGAGCATTGTCGAGGAAGAAGGGCACCGACTTGAAGGGTCCTGCTGCCTGCTCGTAGGGGGAGAGGGGGGGGGGGGGCTGTAACGAGAAACTAATGTGCTGCCGTGGACGAAGACGCTGGTCATAAAAGCAAACACCTGTGTGGACGAGTGAGAGGGGGATCCATCTTCCCCTTATCCCCCTCTCAACACCAGGCGGAGTCTCTGACCTCTCGGCTGGCCGTGATGAGAGTGGCCGAGGCCGCCAACAGAAGCGGCAGTGGAGACTTACCGATACAGGCCTAGCTTCTCAAACAAAAACTTCTCAACATTTTGAAAGTCCCAACCATTAGTCAGTAGACCTGCATGGCACTTTCAAATAATTGAAGGATCTAACTCGTGATAGTAATCCACTAATCTGGTCTAATGATGCTCATTGACTCCTTGATGATGTTGAAAGCTAAATGTGCAGAATTATAGTAGCACAACACATTTCATTAATCACTGTAGTATACGGCTCTTTTAAGGTGTGGACCATTTACAAACCACTGTCGTCATCTGTTGGTTTGATTATATTTCTAATGATTAAGAACAAATAATATTTACTTTTTGCATGTTTATATGTATTTGTGTACCTACATAGTTATGTGACAAAAAAGTTATTGACCCAACCTGCAATTCCAGGAAGGCCAAGTCTAACCGAGTTGCTCGAAGAGCATTTCAGCTTCTTTTGTATTTTTTATTGTGCCGAACTTTTATGTCAGCAGAGACATACTTCTGGGAAGTTGTAAACCACTCTTTGGGATTGCTGTTTTTTGTGTTTGTAGTTAGACTCAGCAGGGGATATAATATCCTATCTTCTATCCATAGAGTGCTATGTTTACAATATAGGCAGTGACTAACTATTCTTTGGCTACACCATTACCAGGTAACACATTTCTACACATGGATATTTCTTAATTGATATTTTCTACCTCTATTTTATTCTATTTAATGGTCATGAATGATGTCATCTGAGTTCACTAAGCAGAGAGTTTCTGAGCTCGTAATGGATAGCCATGATGTATACAGACACATCCGCCTCACTCTTGTGCCCACCGCCAGTGAGACAGGAAGACAGGAACTACTTCCATCACTGTGACACAAACCTTTTGTCTCTTTCAGGGAACACTCAGCTCTCACCGCATAGAGAGTCTCATGCCTGAGAAGGAGCGTGAATAGAAGCAGGAAATAACCTCGCTGTTCAGTTCCCATGACATCAAATTCAAATCTGCTCAATTGCAGTGCTATAATTTCACTAGAATGTTTTATAAAAATGTTCCTTATTCCTTAGAATATTTTGTTAACAATATACATATATGCCTCAAACTATAAAATATATAAAAAAAAATAGCACTATGTAGAATTATAGTCAAATTTCAGTTTAGCACAAACATCAATTATTCACACATTCATGCCACAATATGTTGTATCTAAACCAATTCAGTCAGCTATGTACGTTTACAAATGCAAACAACTATTTTTGTTTGGATAACATTTTATTTTGGATTTCATTACATCATTCACACAGAAATATTAAACATTGAATAATCATACAATAAAATAATAATCATATTAATAAAATAATAAAAAGAACAATAATAATAAAAATAATAACAACTCAAATTATTGAATGTACTATTAAAAACATTATTGTATTTAACAATGTGAAATGTGTGAAATCATTGTTTATCTCATTTGTCCCGTGACTGACACAAGCAGATGAGAAGAAACAATAGAGGACTCAAGACAAGACAATAGGTATTCAGTGTGAGAATTTACGTGAAGGTGCAGCTCCCTTGTGTCTGAGACATGGAAGGTAATGTTGGTGTCAGTAGTCTGTCTCAGCGGTGTGATGAGGGATGGGATCTTCTAAGGAAACACCCAGCAGTTACAGAAGCAGATGCCTATGAGAAGCCTAGATACATTTGGAAGAACGGTTAAAGGAAATGTGTCTTATCTTCTTATTATAATTTATTAAAGAAGGGGGTTAATTTTACTCTAACCTGAACTACGGCATATTGTCATGTTAAAATATTAAAGGTTAGGCAATATATAATTATTTATAACATCATTAAGAATGTGGATATATCATTAATAATGAATCATTAATAATGATTATTAATGAATTATGCATATTGCTTATTCTAAAATAAATCAAAGGTTCGATGTCCCAAATAAAAGTATATTCGCAACTGTGTATATGTTATATATTAATTTTATTTTTCAACACAAAAGAAGTGTCTTGAGCTTTATCTTATCCCAACAGTTGTTCTTCTGTTAAAATAAAAAAGATTAATATCATTACAATTCAATAACATAGCCCTACGCATTGATCACTTTTATTTAAATCTATTTGATAATTTAAGAAATACAGCTCTTTGTTTAGTTCATGGTAACATATTATCCATAATAAATTCTCCTCTCCTCTACCAAGTACAAATTAGAAAATTACATTGAATATCTTTTCGTTCAGCAGAAATGAAAACCACAAATGTTGTCCAAAATAAAAGAAGGACGTTTGAAATAAAACGAAGGAATTATGACAAATAATAAAAACAATCAAATATGAAAGACTACACCAGAGCCAGAAAGCAGTTCAGCATTCAAAAGCATAAAAAAAATATATAGCTCCTATTAAATGTTTAGTTGAGGCAAAATCTCCATCTGTCAAAATCAAACAATATAACCACATTAACTGCCTGGCCGGTCATAGTTTACATGTCTTCATTCCTCTCATGAAATATTGCATATCTGTAAAACTCTCCATAGACAACTGCATGGTTCATGCAGATGTTCTAAACACAAATCTGAAGTTGTCTGTATTCCCATATATATATATATATATATATATATATATATATATATATATATATATATATATATATATATATATATATATATATATACACATATATATATATATAGGCCTATATATATATATTTAGATTTATATATTTATTTATATGTATATTTATATATATATAGACATAAAGTACATGAATAAATAAGTTGAATGAAAACCGTTACAGAACTAGAAACTCCTATTCCTGTCCCACATGTTTTCCAACTGCAGTCAGCTGGCCTCAGTTGTGACGGTTGTGGCTCAGTGTCGCACTGACGGTAAAGGCAACAAAACTGTAGCTTTGTCATAGCATTATCATTTCTCAGGTGACAGGTAAACGTTGGGTCCGGGTTGGCGGGGAGAGGGATCCCTCGGAGAGGTTGAACGTGAGCGATACGGATGGTTCTCCACGGCTGGCTGCGCTCCATGCCCTCCAAAGGGCCCTGGTCTTTGTGGGCAGGTTTGTTGTATAGACCTATCGTATTATACGTCAGTGCCCCTCACACACCTCTTAGTGTTGTTCCGCTCAGAAACGGACCATAGATCACACCAGGAGAAATATTGCTGCCTTTTGGGGTGAATGATATGACCCCCAGCCCCGCAAAAAATAAACAGGTTAGAGGGGAGGATACTTTAAAAGGGGGGTTGTAAAAGCTCTGGTGCTGTTGTTACACAATGTCTGCCGCAGGTGTGGCGGTGGCCAGACACAGTCAATAGGCTGCCTGATGGCTGTGAAAACGTTGTTTATCTTCCAGCCTTTGTTGCGTGATCACTCCAAATGATTCAGCGGCTCTCATTCCAGGCGCCATTGTTTCTGGAGCGGTTGTGCAGGACTACTGGTTTTGCATGCCTCAGACACATCATAGGGGTGGGAGGGGGGGGGAGGGGGTGGGTTCCAACTTTCACTTCTAGTAAGGCCTACTTAGAATGAACTAACTGAACCCACAGACACTCAAACACTAACTAACACCTCGTTCCCGATCCACCTAACCATAACAGTAACCTAACCCTAACACCTAACCCTATCACCTTTCCACAACATTACCCTATCCGACGATTACCATATACACAACCCTAACAACAAACACTTGTAAGCCTTTACCACCCTAACCTAACAACTATCTCACCCTAACATTACCCTAACAACCAGCCATCACACCTCTCCGTAACAGTACCCTCACCCTGACAAACAGAATACTTTGATTGCAAAAAAAATTACATAAAATCACAATTGTAGGAGAAGAGGCCTCAGCGTCCTGAGTAATGAAATACTGCAGTGATTCTGTAAATATTTATGCCAGCCCACATTAAATCAGGCAAATATGCATGCATGATGGCATGACACATAATCGATGGTAAACCCTGTCTCTTTTCCTGCCCACGCTAACAGAGCGTGCGGTGGCCAACCGCTTTCACATTCTTGTGCGACGAGTCATTGTCTTATTAGCACCTCATAAGAAACCGGGGTCCCAACTCATGCCACACAGCTCGCTGGGACCACTGGGTTTGTGTGCGGTGACATCCGAGCATGGAATAACGTATGTTCCAGCACGCTTCAAATAAATCACAGATGGGACGTCGGGGCAGAACATTCATTCTATAGTCTCTTCAAATTAGAGAGGACCTGCCAGGGCTGTCCCTCAAGCCGAGCCCCGAAACTGCCTATGAAACCCCCCTTGAAAGTGCATCCATAAGTTATATGCAGTTTTGTTTGACTGTTATTTATCCAATAAGGATATGCTTTCCTCATCATGCATCTCTGTGCATATGTTTGACTTGTGACCGGTGCTTGTGACTTTATGAGTGATAATAATAATAATAATAATAATAATACATTTAATTTAGAGGCGCCTTTCAAGACACCCAAGGTCACCTTACAGAGCATATAGTCATCATTCAAAACTATGTACGTATACATTGCTTCAGGGTGAGCACCAACAGTTGAGGAATCTTTCAAAAAGAAAACAATTTTCACAGCGCATGCAGGCATATCCTCATGCAGCTTTATTCATCTGTATGCAATAATCAAAGTTGAACTCTGCAATTGAATGTGATTCTGTGGTTATTGTCCTCCTAGCTGAGTTGCATACTCCCCAAGGACCCAAAGCAGCCTTGAAACCTCCGGAGAGAGCGAGCGAGAGCAAATTTGAAATGATACGTTCTCATTTGGAAAGCCAAATGTCATCATCGTGTCTCTGTCCCCTCGCTTTGAGCACATCTGGTTGATGTGGTGAGCTGGCAGAGCAAGTAAGAACACGGAGTGGAGACATTTATCATCCTGTGGACTAAAGAGCTGTAACTCGGCCTGTTTGGAAATCCTGGACACTGCCAGATGTATAGCGAAAAAAAGGAGAAGGAGAAAAAAAATGTTGATGGTGATTGTATTACAAAGTCGGCATATTGAGGGGTTTGTTTCTTTGATGGATTTACATTTGGGTGGCAGACACATACATGCAACACTGACAAACACTTTGGGCATTATTGTTGATGTCAATCTGTTAATCTGTTTTTAACAACATAAACATAGTGACCGCATTGTAGCAAAACCAATATTTCCTCTAAATCAATCCAGCATCCTTGTGTTTTTCAGTGTACTCCGAAAGTGTTTCCTTGAGCCATCCAATTATGAAAAACAGTGCAGTCAAAACACAACAACAGTGGGTAGCAGTTGTTGATCTCCACAAATGTCTTTCTAAATCTTTGGAAAGACCATGACAAGCACATGACCAGACCCTGACAAGCACATGTCAAGACCATGACAGGCACATGTCAAGACCATGACAGGCACATGTCTCACCGTTGCAGCTCAGTTTTGCTCGGCCCACACCTCTGTGGCAACGCAATCCATTTTAAATGTCAGACGTTCAAACTGCTGACATTGGGGCTTTTTCTCAGCATTTGACTGGTTGCCAAGTTGCTACTTTCCTTGGAAAAAAAACGTTCACAAGTATCATTCTCTCTGCCCCCCACACCCAAGACAAGTCTGGCCGGCCTTTGTCTGTCCTGAGATGCTCTCTTGTGGATTTCCAGCCTCGCTAAGGCCCTAGCACAGAGTGGTCGACTGCTGGCTCAGGCTGTAGAGCCCCCACCCGCCCCCCTCTGGGAACAGGGCAGATAATGTAAAACGTCTTAAATCCAATATCCAGTGAAGTGTCAAACGTGTAAACTGAACTTTGGCCAGTAAGGACGCCGGTCCTTCATGTACACACTGTAGACATTGACGAATCAGTACGGTTGGAGAGTCGAGGACATGTTCCATGTTTTAAAATATGGTGTTTTATTTTTCCCAAATGCACTTCATTTCAGACCCATTAGGATCTAACGGTCCAACGTGTCCGGTCCATCTCTACAAGTGTCTGTTTAAGCTTTGGGTGTTTAAGGGAACACTTTTCCTTCTGGTCGTAGAGGTGCAATTCACAAATTCTCTGAGATCAGAGCTCTGTACTTTTTCGAACCGGACACTTTGTTAGCTTTCTAAGTTAGCAGAACCATTTTGATACAAAAGAACATGGTAAGCATTGACGTTAACGCCATAAATGACAATGCTTACCATGAGGAGAGCTCTGCTGATTGAAAAGCTACAGTGTAAAGACTGCACAGCTGTATAAATGTCATTTTATATACAAAAGACAGATGGCCCTTCCATTCTGCAGCTGTTTGAACAATAATAAAACACAAATGAGATTAAACTGCTATTTTTTTTGTCTCAGTCTGTGGAGTCAGCAGATAAATGTGTGAAAACACACTCACTGTCACAGTGTGACAAACTCACTGCACTGATCTTGAGTCAGTGTAACTGTTTCCAGCAATATTTATCAAACGTCTGACCGCTGACCAAAAAGTGGATGCACGTTATTTCCAGGCCTACACCAGATATGCGTATTTTCATGCATCATATTGATAAGGGAATAATATTCATCCAAAACCCTACCCCACCTGTTACCCCCCAACACACACACACACACACACACACACACACACACACACACACACACACACACACACACACACACACACACACACACACACACACACAGACAGGGCCCTGCTAAACGCGAAGTGGGGGGTACAATCCGCTGCCCCTGATTGATGACCAGAGGTCTCGCAGGAAGTAACCTCGCCACCATGAAGGGCTGTTTTCCGAACCCCAAGTGGTATCCGGGAAAACAAGAGTGACTGCAGTCGGGGAGCGCGTGCACCGAGGGGCCGTCCGAACTGTTTGGTTACGACGGGTCACTTGGGGTGCTGCCGTGCAGCAGGATTGGAGTAGAAAGCCTGTGAGACTGGGATTATGGGGCACAGCAAACGGAAACCGAAAACGATGCGTTTCAAGAAGCAAGGTCATCGCGCAATCAGGTGGGAATAGAAAGAAGACCATATCCTGATGCTTCCTTGATCACTTTCATTATTTCTGGAGTTCATCTTCATCATATCAATGTATTCCATCGTTAGAAATGGCGTCCATCATAGATATTTGCTAAATAGATATCATTAATCATTTTTGTAAATTGGTGCATTGTGTATTCCTGTGTGACATATTACATAATCTTACCCTACAACTTAAGTTGGTGTGCCTTGACTTTTGGTTTGGGATTGTGGTGTACGTCAGCCCCTAAAAAGCTTCAAACCTCTGAGCCAGGGGATGATTCTCAGTAGTGAACTCAAAATATTACAAACAGGTTTGATTGAGTCTATTTATTTCTGCTGGGTGTATTATCTGCCAGCATAATGACACCAGCCAGCTCCATCATATTGAACTATAGCCTACTGTACTGGAGCTGTGGCAGTGCACTCACAGAGTGCCTTGGAGGAGCGATGTAATCATTTGCTTGAATAAATAATATTTATGAAAATGGCGAGGGTGAAACACCACTTTTGGTCTAATGTGAGTCGATGTTGTCTAATTCTCAGTGAGTAATTGTCTGTTGGGTCTGGAGCTCCTGGACAGTGGTGGGCCCGCTAGCCCCTAGGGACTCTCAGGGTAATTATGGGATGTATAAATAAACGTAATTAGACTTTCAAGCAAGTATATCCTGGCCAAACCACCATAGAAGGTCCATATATTTGCTATAATAGTTTATGAAATTCCATTTATAGTTTAAAATGGAATAGTCACACAGGTGAAACCTATTGAAGTTGAGTATCTGTATATACATGCACACACACACACACACACACACACACACACACACACACACACACACACACACACACACACACACACACACACACACACACACACACACAAACAGACACACCCAATCACACCACACAAACACAAACACACACACAACGTTTATGAAAGACACTCGTCAGAAACAGACAATCTCCATAAAAGTCTGATCATTTTCCCAGTCGTTTTCAACAAAAAATTTAAAAATAGAAAATAAAGTAAAAATTATTATTCTTTAACAGATCATTTTAAGTATTTTCTTACAACTGCTTATGAATTGTTTATGATTTAAACGTATTATCAAATATTTACCATAACAATTCAAAAAGGCTGAATAATAACATAATAGGCCTATATAACGATAATAGCCTAATAATAATAATAATAAAAGGAGCAGTAGAAAAGACCAAAGACAAATCCAGAACCCCTTACAATTTAGGAAACTAAATATAATTTCGGAGTCAATTTATTTTAGACATTTATAGCCTCGATGTTTATTCTGAGTATTTAAATTATTCTGATTATTCGAACTAAAGTCCTCTCTTAATTTGGTGCTTCACTATGCATCAGATGAAGCTCAGGATAATACAACGGATCCTTAGTGAGTCAGATAGCGTCACTAAAGGCGTCGAACTTATTTGGTAGGCTAGTGCATGAAACACAATGAGTTTGGAAACACTTACCAAGCCCGACCGCAGAGACATTTCAAAATGTGTCTCCATAACTCACACTATAGTTTCTATTTTCATTTTCGAACCAACTTTCTTGCTCAGCAATTTGTACGGATGAATTGGGTCATGCCATGCTCTTTGATTGGACGCTGTCCTCCTCACTTAACAAGTGGTCATCATATCCGGGGACACTTTGGAGTAAGAAAAGGCTTTATTTTTTGTGTACTTACAGTGTAATTATAAAAATATATAATTAAAGCTTTGGCAAAATATTTTAAATCTACATTGTGTATTTGTTCACATCGCTGAATTGACAGATAATCAATAACCAATTAAGAACATCAACTCATTGGTGTACAACAGTAAGGACCCCGTATTTCAAGCCTTGATAATTAAAGATACAAGACAGACAGGCCGATAGTTTACCCATTTGATCCCACAGTTTAAAACAGAAATCACCAGGCACAACATGAGGGTATTTGATTGTAAAACAATTAAAAAAAAATCATGTTGAATATGTATAAAAGAAATATCAATGCCTCAATGATGATACATTCGCATGGCTATAGACCGCACAGCTATTGTACTCTGGCACGCGAATGCATGGATGTGAAACCTGAGTCCACAATAGGCCCAAAACAAAACAAATTCAAAACACTTACTGTTGGAATTCTTGCAGTTAGGTCTATGTAAATGAGGCCTATATGTTTCTGTGGCCCTTGAGTAGGCCTATATCAGTCCGGGTCAGGCCTGGGGCCCTCTGGCGTTATGATGATGAGGTAGCCAGGCTGAGTCCGTGTACACTGTTCAGCGAGTCGTGCTGCTGCTGCTGCTGCTGCTGCTGCTGCTGCTGCTGCTGCTGCTGCTGCTGCTGCTGCTGCTGCTTGCTGATTGGGCTGGAGGGTTTTCTGTCTCCTGCATTACGGAAACGAAACATGTATGTGTTCAAATAACAGCCATAAATAACGACAACAAAAACCATAACGTTAGATATTATATAACAAGGCCATGATTGCAACATCAGGCTGTGTGTGTGTGTGTGTGTGTGTGTGTGTGTGTGTGTGTGTGTGTGTGTGTGTGTGTGTGTGTGTGTGTGTGTGTGTGTGTGTGTGTGTGTGTGTGCGTCAGCGTGCGTGCACTAAAAGTTGTTAAATTACGAATCTGTTAATAAAGTCTGTTAAATGTTTTAAAAGGTGAACGCACAAGGATCGACCCTGCTAATTAATTCGTTTTATTACCTCCACTTATTGTTTTATTGCAAACGTGTCTGTACGTGCTGGCGTGCGAGTTGCTAACCATTTTTATTGCAACAACAGCTGACAGCAATTGTCGAATTACAGCGAGAGCCTAATATTAGGGACGTGCTATCGGCCTTATCAAAACGGCAGCGCGTGGACCACATCTCCCTCACCGTCTCTCGACTGATGCTTGAACGCCATCGTAGAATGGATGTCTCCAGCGTGCATGCTCATGGCGCTGCCTGGGTGGGACTGCGTCTGCCAGTGATGGCCAGGGGTGACGTAGCTCCCAGCAGGACTGTAAACGCCATATTGGTTCGATGTAGAGTACGCGCATGCTGGAACATAACTGGACAATGTGGAGGATGGCTGTGGGGCAAACAGATGAGACACGAATAGAATTAGTATAATTCTGTTTTGATTATTTATTTATTTTACATATTATTCGTAAGATGTTTAATTTATAATTCATTCTGGCATGAAGACGGTTTGTTTAATTAATAACCAATGGCAAACACATTCAATTAACTTTTCAAAACCCTGAATAAACGTGCTCGGTTCATTTTCTTGAACCACAGGTCGGCATTTCGTTTTACCTGTGCATATTTGATGTCTGCATCAATGGCCGATTTGTCAATTCCGTTGACTGAGTGAGCCGCGGGAAAAGAGGCTCGGTTGACACTTCCCCAGTCCTCCATTTTTGGAGGATATCCCTCCGCTCCAGCCATCGCTGAATTGGACACAATATTTATAACGTCATTTATATGCTTTTATAATGCAGACCTTAGTAACAAGAAAACTGTACACTTCGAAGAAACTGCTATATGCTTCATGTAGGACTAGATTATACTGTTTCAAAGAATATGCAGGCCTACATGTTAATATAGGACTATTGAAATAATTACAATTAATTCATTTAGGTTATTCTTGATTGCAAACAACAAAAAATATATTATCTAATATAAGGGCCTACTGGTCTATTCAAATGTAAAACTATACTCATACTCAAGATATAAGTACAATTTAAAGTTAATATTTCTTTAAGTTAGTTATGAAATAACATAACCTTCATTAGCTACAGCTCACAACGGAAAATAAGGACACCATTTTAAGCAAACCACGACCACACTCCATGCAGTTATAGAATATAAATAATCTAGGCCCATTTGCTGTGTGTCTCTAAACCTTTATATTGTATTTCGATGCATATAATTTAACCATTAATCAAGCAAACGTGTGCTAGAGTTTAACAACCCTAAGGAACACGCAACGCATCTAAACGAGCGTGTGAGGAATTAGCGGGGATATAGCAGGTGAGCAAGGTGTTTGCCAATGCATCACTCCGTGAAAAGGCCTATTGATAGTCGTCTTACTGCTGTCTCGATGAATGACGAAAACCAAGACATGCACACGGCCAGTGGACATATTTTCCTCCCTGTTGCCAAAAACCGACTGCTACTTGTGTTACAAGGCGATGCATTATGCGCAATGGCACAATAAGTCACTCACACATATTAAAAAATATTTGTATAAAACGATGGACAAACACAGAGGGAGGGTACAGGCCTACGAGTTTGACATGCGGTGGAATACTGCTCAGTACTCTATACACACACCTGTGTGATCCATAAAAGCCCGTATACCGAGAATGTTGCTGACGGTGTGCGCCGAGGGCCAGGCCCGGGACAGGCTGACGTGCCCCGCGGTCATCGGTACCCCGGGTGGGCTGCCCATCTTGGTTCCCGTTGGCGACATGGTGTTGGGGTATGAATAAGGGTATATGTGGTTGTATGAGAGGCCGCCATGCGAGGAGCCCTGCTTGCCGCCTTCGTATTGGGTCGGCTGGGAAAGGTTTCCAATCTTGTTGCGTAAAATCCGGCTGATCGAGCTGACGGACGGCACGTTGTACTTGTCGCAAACTCCATCCGCGAGAAGCCGGTCACGGATTTCCCATGCAAAGATCCCCGGGTCGCCTTGCTTGTATTCCCTTATGTTTTTCACCACGTTTGGCGTAGTCACCCGTGGTTTGCTTCCACCGATGGCACCGGGTAAAATGGAGCCGGTTTCATTATAGCGCGCCAGTATCTTACTCACACAGCCGTGCGAGACGCGCAGTTGCCTGCTGATATCACACGGTCTGATTCCAAGTTGAGCGAGCTCCACTATTCTCAAGCGGATTGCATTGGGCAGGGGTCGTCCGTTCACGAACACGCCGCCCAACTGGTTCACCTCTCCATAGGTTTGCTCTGGAAAAGCACAGAAACACATTTGCACAATAAGCCAATGATTTGCTGACGATGCGCGCACAAACAAGACCGAATAACAAAAAAGTGAGCTTGACAACAAAATATAAAGCGGTTAACCTTGAAGTATTCAGCATGTAAACGCAGTTTTATGTACAAAGTAATCATAACATAAGTATACAAATTTTAAACGAAATTACATGTGGTGTTTCTGCGCCGAAATGCCTAAGAGCTGTCATAACCCCACCTCTAAACGGGTTCAGTCGCCTCAATATATTTTCACGTTATCGGTACATTATGGTCAGGCTATTCCTATCGTTACGCAAGCGTGGTGAGTTCGGTTATGCTTCCCTAAGATATGTGCCACTGGAGCGTGCCGATGGCAACGCAAGCTTACCCATTTGCCTATGTGTCGAGATGCTCTGAAATAGTTGCCCCTCAATGGCTGAACGCGGTTGGTTCTCCGCTCAGAGCGGAGAAGGATGGAATGAGCAGAAAAAAGAAGGAAAAGGGATCTCTTCAACTCTCCCCCCGTAGGCTCTCCGGTCTAAAACCTCCGCAGCAGGAGCGCAGGGAAGGACAATGGCACCAAGGTGATCTTCATCGGATAAATGGAAATTGGAGTTATACCAGAGAGTCTGAAGTTTGCAGGAATTAATTCGACTCGTTCAACCACGTCAATCTTGGGAGTGACGAGGAGGCATTGCTTTGATTTCATTGGTCTACTGGAGCCGGGGAGGCTTGCCCGTCCCGTGGATACGCCATCCGGTTGGAGCGCGCCACCTCCGTCAATGTTTTGCATAGGGGAAGTGCCAGAGGAGAAGCTTTCCATCCAACGCGCTGTGGGGATTTATTAACTTCAGAGATCTAAAATAATGCTTTTTATCTTGCAAGTAAAATAGCTCTTAACTACCTCTCCACCGCCCTACACTTGAAGGTCAGTGTTCGGAATGTGTTGAACAACATATGCATGCAGTTCCAATTTAACCGATGATAAGACGTTGGTTGAGAATAGCAAATTACCCTATTATAATGTGCATGCGATGTTTTGCTTAGTACAATGGGTCACGACTAACACATTACACACAACTGTAACACAAATTTTTCAGATGGCCTATTACTGCAATAATTCGTTGAGTCTCCTCGTCAATTCTATTGCACACGCAGGCCTTCAAGTAATTCCCGAGAAAGGCTTCATCTCAACATCATTTAGTGTAATTAATAATCCAGCATTTCAAATGTTTTTGGTAGACGGTCTTTATTTACAATAGGTCGTGTAATGCATTTCTACTGAAAGAGACTCGCTTACTGTCTTCCTTTTTTAAATGAACCCATAGGCCTACATCAATCATGGAAAAGGGGCGCATGTAATCGATACCTCTATATCGCCGAGCTCCCAGACCATACGGGATATCGAATAAATTCCACAGGTATACATTATCACAGCATGTTTGCAGAGTTTCCTGTGTACGGTTAGAAGGTATCGTTTATAAGCTCGCAAAACGTCCCTCGTAAAAGTTAACAGTTGACCCAATGGTAACAAGGTGCAGCCAGGTCGCTGTCTCCTCTCCCCTGGCCGGCTCTGGACAGGCAGACTCACGGCACATGGAAAGCATCAGCCTGGGTCCGAGCAGGGGATGCACAGCCTGGATGAAGACGAAGGGTTTAAAGTGAGACCATTTATTTCATTTTTAATCATGGTTAAAGTTTATATTTTGATGTAGGCCTATCATTATATAAGTAACAACCTGGGAAGTTTGCATTTGTCGCAAGGTCTGTTTTTCAACGTTACAAAATATATTCAAGTCATTCCTCCTCCACTTCCTCATCTTCTTCCTCCTCACATCACATCACATCTTTATGTTTTTCTTTTTATTCTGAGCGTAGACAGAGAAACCAAACTACCCTCAGCTGGACGACAAAGGAACTACACGGGCTAATCGAGTCTGGACATTATTGCATCTCCTGCATGGCCCAGTGATAAATGGACTATTCTCATGGTGGCAGAGTTATTATTTATATTTATTGAAAAAAATATTAGTCCTTGGTTTTACCGCACATTTGTATGAAAATAGTAAATCTGCCCATTACATGTTTCAGATGCTTATAAGCCTGCAAATCGATTGCGTCACGTTTAACTTAAAGGCTATACTTTTCTTTTTGGAAAATCAACATTGATGTTATTGTTCTAATTGCAATTATACTATTTTATCGCTTTCATTTTATTTTTGTTTGTGTTTTAAATGCGTTCTCGTTTTTTAACATGCAGAATGAGAATTGCATACAATTAACGTGTAGACCTATTGGCAAATATCCCCTTAAGCCGATAAATAATAAAAGTAAGGGAAAGAATATATATTTATAAATACTATCGGCTATTGTTGATTGCATTTCTATTTTTAATAATAAATGTTTTACTTTTTCATTGCGATTTAGGCTATCACATTTTTTCGATTTATTAAAACCTTTATGGAAATACCTATAACATTATTTGGCATTTGTATAATTATTATTTTAAGCTATGGACCATTCGAATCAGCGCAAACGACAATGTATAGCCCTATTGTCCTGCAAGTAATTATCGTAGACTATACATTTAATTTGGAAAAGCGGTTTATTTATTATTCATTAATGTAAGTTATTATAACTGCCATAAGTTCATCCCATTATGTTCCAGCTATTGGCTAACATTTATATTGTTTCAGTATGCCTGTATATGACAGTGATATGTCTAATTGTGGTTCTAAAGTCTATTCGAATTGGATACAATTGTGGATATGCAATTGACCCAATCATTATAATGTTGTTTCATCTTACAAGCGATATATGTCAAATGTCTCGTTTCACTAACATAAACTCATCGTTTTTTCTTTCACTGCATTTTTTATATTCTGCTAGTTAATTTACGACGGTGTTCAAAAAATATTTAAATGATAGTGAAAAAAGAAAATTCCAAAACAAATATATAATTTAAGTAATTGTGCATATTTTTTACACGCATGTTTATCAAGCATAATTATTTTTCTTCCTATATGGTGGACAGTAGTCTAAACTAATTTGCTTAATTATCATTCGATTGATGTTGGCAATGTGCAGCGACCCTTCACGGTAAATATTGATGTTGGTGTTGAGTGTCATCAAGGGAACCGGCTCCTAAAACGAGTTTGTTCGTTCACATTTCTGAAATATGCTTCAAAGCATCTAATTTCCCTGCATTCATGTTTAGTGTTCTGATAAGAAATATGTATTTTAAATTCAAACCATAAACTATCCTTTTAAGCACAAACTTGAACTATTAATATCTTCAGATGTGCTTGAAATGTTTCACCGGAACAGTCTGTCTTGTTTTGTTGAATAGTGATGAACCTGAACCGAATGAACCTGTTGTGACTAATCGTTTTGTGAGTTCTATCGTTACTTGCATGGAAGTAATTAGACGTTGGCCAGCAAATGCATTTAGTAGTACAGAAACAACTGAGAGGGATGGGCAGTCTATACTTGTAAGAATGACATACTAATGATAATAGTGTACATAACTACTACATAATAGTGCAGTTATTTCTATCAAACAAGCGAAATCGGAGTTTTGGTGGCCATATTGTTATTGAGGAATCTGTCTCTGCTAGGCTACATTATTTTCAACTTTCACAATTACATTTTTTCTTTACTGTGACATGCAGTATTTATGACCACTATGCTGCCCTCCATTTACATAATCACACTTGGCCAATGTTGAAAATCAATATAGTAAACCTCGGATGGATTTCTAAATTTTTTATTGAAGGGGATTTATAACCTTGTATTTCACTTGAGGAGCCCAGCCCTCTCAAACACACACACACACACACACACACACACACACACACACACACACACACACACACACACACACACACACACACACACACACACACACACACACACACACACACACACACACACACTCACATTCTCATCTGCACATTATCCACAAATACTTTCCTGCAAACTATCTACACATACAGAAACATTGACTCACCTGCACACTATCCCCTCACACACCCAACGCGCACACACACACACACACACACACACACACACACACACACACACACACACACACACACACACACACACACACACACACACACACACACACACACACACACACACACACACACACACACACACAACCACTGCCACCCACTTCCTCATTTATTTCAGTAGAAAAACACATCAACAACAACAAAAATAAAAAGAAAAAAAATCGCCCCGCTCCTTTGCATGATGCGGTGGAAGTGATGTGTAGGTTCTTTGTGCAAAACGAGAGCTGGATCCCTTAACAGTAGTCATATTAGACGGAGCCGTCTTGGACCGTAACAAGCGTGCGGGCTTTTAATGGTCAGGAGAGCCGTTCTGGGCTTCAGAAGGCTCCTAATGAGCGCGTGCAGCAGCCATGCTCCGTGATACGTGCCAGCGTTTACCAGGCCGGGTAATTGCTTGTGACCTTTTACCGGGCAGGTTCCTTACACAGAGACTTCTAATTGTGACACGTGGCGGCAGAGCCCATTGTGCAGCGGCAGAGGTTATGCAAACGTTCCTTTTTACTTTGGATATATAGGGAGATAGAGGGAGAGAGAGGGAGAGAGCGAGAGAGAGCAATGTACAACAGAGAGACAGAGTAGGCCTACAAGAGAAAGAGACAGGATAGTCTCTTTCAGTCTCACCTGTTAGCTCATAGTGGTGTCGTTTTACATTTGGACACTTGGGCGGACCTTCGGTGGTAAATAAGTCCATCATTCCGTGAAAAGGCTATTCTTACTGCTGTCTCGATGAATGACGAAAACCAAGACCTGCACACGCCAGTGGACAAACTAAACATTTTTTTTTATAAATATTTATTTTCAAAAGGTAAAGGAACGATCAAAAGGAAAAAATAATAATGATTCCATTTTTCTGTCTGCTCATTGAACTTTTTTCAGTTTCCAGTTTGGATGTCATAAAACCTCCCTTTTATCGATTATTTTAATCATCTGTGATTATCCTATGTTTTGGTGTGAGAGCCTATCTGCAAAACTCAATCCAGAAATATAGCCTACCCATTGCACGTCTCAGTATGAGTACAGAATGCTCCTTATAAAGTAATATGTAATAAAGTGTGTGTAACAAGCATGTTTTTTCTTTTATGAACTGACTCAATGCCCCTGGAGACACATAAGTCCTAAATCACTCCCGGGCTCCATCCAAATGTTGCGCAGCACACTAGCCCTCATGGACGCCATCACTCCCTCCACCTGGCTGCTTTTGTTGTTGTATGCAACACATAGCATCATGTCTTGTTAAATTTACTTTTTCTCCTGCCGTTGCAATCTGACAAAAAAAACAATGGTTTATTGACAACAAACCAGTGTTGATTGTGTTTGTAATGTGTTCAACGGTCAGGAGCTTACAAAAGGGTTACAATCTTATGAACTCATCATCTTTCTCGTGTCTCTTCCATAGCAGGCCCCTGGATGAGAGTTATCACATCTCATTCTGATGAATACAATACAACTGTTGAAACTGTAGAAATATGTAAATTATCCCATTGCAGTGCAACCCTTCATGCCATAGAGGTCATGGAAGCTTGTAGTGTATGAATGTCAGGTTGAAGAGCCCCTTATGTTGTTTATTATCTGAGCATAACACTGATATTCCCTGACACAAACACTGCAAATGTTTATCAAGTTGGATTTATTGGAATATGTTGCTCAGTTACATGTCACATTACACAGCAAAAACGGTCACAAGATATTGATGGGAAATGTTTTTTAAATATAATTAACTGACTAAACGACGATTGTCAAACGTTCCTTGGTTGAATTCAGAAGAGACGCATTCTGCTTGTCTTTCCATTTCTAATTGCGAGTGTGAGTTATAAGTCCCGGCAGAGAAAGTCTCCCCACTCCGTATGAATCACAGCGTGATGTATTGGCTTTGTTCTTATCACGACGACACGGTAATGAGAACCGTCCTCTGAGGAAAATGAAGGTCAGAGCTGTGCACTGTGGGCCACTGTGGCCATATCAGTTCTTAATGGAGAAGATAACTCAGTACCAAGTGTTGGAGATAAGCCCGTATACATGCTAAGCATCCCATATTGCCTTGAGCCACAGAAGATACGGGTCAAGCTATTTCAAAGCTTTAATCCATTCACTCCCAAGAAATGATGTGATATGTGAATTTGAGGTATCTGTTATGCATGGAAAATATGATGCTCTGAAACCTTGTAGATGAATTGATGGCCTATCGTGCTCTTATCAGGATAGAAATAGACTCCGTCGATAAGATTAATGTGTTAGGCATATTTTTAAACCGTTTGTATAAAGACCGTTTGCTGACATCGTTTTTCCTGTTTGCTGTTAACACAAGTTAAGTTGAAATGATTTATGTCTGAAACAATGATACACCAAGACAAACTGTGTTAGACAATGTGGGTCATTGGCTGTCACTGCCTTATTTGTTTATATCAACTCACCTGATGGAGGAAAGAAGGCATCAATCCAAGTTCCCTGCCTGCACTCCAAGTTTTGTGTCAGCCAGTGGGAAAAGTCCGCCCTCTATGGTCACTAGCAGGATATTTTTTAAGGTTAAAAAAAATAGATTATCAGCTGAGGTGGTCTTCAGGCAGACAATCCAACATTGAAGCCCACCCACTGGTCTTCTATGCAACAGTTTTTTAAATACAAAAAGATTTTTTTGATTGGGCACATTACAATAATTGACAACTGAAAATTAAATAACATTTCTGAGGCATATATATCATAGAGTTATATATTTGGCAAACTTTACATACAAAGTAGGCAGCAATAAAGTTCCTTGAAATACACACATCTGTAAGTTATATCTGTTCCACTAAGCAACCATTTTAAAGTGGCAGGACAAGCTCGGGAAAGCTTTTTTATCCAATGTGTGTTTTTCATATATGCCTGTTTGCATGATCTGGATGCTTATCCAAATCATAATCAAACTCCTTCCGGAGTTTGCTCTTTTCAAGTAGCTCCTAATAGGGATTCAGGTGTATTTTGTGTCGTTCAATAGCATCTATACACACTCTTACAGCCATTGGCCGCAAACATCAATAGCCAGCCATTATAATGTCATATTCAGGTATCTGTTTATGCCTTATGAATTACGACTTGTTTATGATGATAAAAAAGCTAACCACATAAATCCACACGGGCATTTGCTGCAAGCATTAGAATGAGTGATAGGAAATTGGCCGTAATCCTTGTTTTTGCTGTAGTTTATCTGGGAGATCAAGCAAGGCAGAGTCTGTTTACAATTAAGAGGAAGAACCTTAATTACTATTGGAGCACTTCTAAAGCTCAATGCAGCATTGCTGCTGATTCATGGTTGCCCTACTTGGAGCCTCGCCCGAGGACCAGAAGAACAGTAGGTCACACACGGGAACTGACTCCAAACTCGCTTCATTCTGTTTGTTACAGAGTCCAGGAATAATGTGTTTGATTATATATATGTTTTGGTTATTGTTATTTTTGTTACTTTGCTTCATGATTTAAACTTACTGAGGTCATTTTTCCCAACTTTTTGTGTTTTTTATTCGATTCTTAATTTTGTTTACGATACACTGATGAATACTATGATGTGAGATTAATACTAAAGTGTTGCATGTGACAGCGATGCGTGTTAGGTCCTCATATGACCCAACCTGCCCTGGTGAATCCCATGCTCCACCCATTTCCGCTCTCTTTAAAGTTTGCTTTAATGCTATGCTTATGGACAGCGGGCCATGCCAGATCCGTAGTGGAAAGTCCTGTAAGGGTAGATTCAAGGTCTTCTATCAGAGGCAGTGTGATATTGTTTTCCGCCAAACCAGAAATCAAGGTCTTGGACAGCTCTTTTCTATTTCAGGGATCAGGGGGCTGTATGTCTTCTGACAGTTACTTCTTTCAAGATTAATAGTTTTATGAGAACCACGTGTCTTCCTCAACCATGCTCTGTATCAGTCAACATTACCAGTATCGCAGTGCTCTCCCGACAAGCAGAGGAGCGATACATCAAACGCTAATGTTACCTTGCATTGCAATACGTGTGTCTGTGTGTTTGTATGTGTATGCGTGACTGTGTATGCATGAGTATTTATGCATGAGTGTGTGCGTGTGTGTCGCTTTGTGCTTGTGCATGTATGTGTGCATGGGTGAATGTAAGTGCATGCGTCTGTGTGCATGCACGTCTGTGCGCATGCCCGTGTGTGTGGCTACACTAGGCACAGCAAAGAATGCAATGTCGCTTCAGGTTTGGATGGGCCTATTCGAATCCTAACAAAGCGTATAAACTACGTGAACTTTGGGCTTGCGGCAATCTCTCAGGCTTTCATTGATTCGACCGATATGATTCATAATCAAAACGCCGCTCAACACAATCTACTATGCGGCCCTTGATAAGCCCCAACAGATAATGTCATCCATCCATCGCACCACAGGCCCTAGCTTGAGACGGAGTGTAGACTTATTGAAAGGCAAAGGTGCTAACAAGCCTTGTGGTCTGACAATCAGTGTACTGACCCCACTGAAACCTCAGTGCCAGACACTCATAAATGCAATCCCTTATTTCCACCCCCGGCGTCCATGCCAGTTGGGCCTGGAAGTGGGTTTGTTTTGGGTGTACTTGCTAATATTTCAGCCCAAGCAACACTTTCCCCCTTTTTCTCATAAGACTTCTGTTGGGCTTCCTGAAATGTATACGTATTCCCACCTGTGGTCGTCTGTCATGGGGTCGACCTGTTGAAAGCTGCATAACATGAGTCCAGTATCCGCATAATGGATGCTTGTTTGTCCCGACACACATGGGTTAGCCTGCTGCTGGGCCGCTCGGCTGGGTGCTGCCGCATACTGTAGGCTAAGAGCACTACAGTCTACGGCTCAGAAGAGCCAGACCCGAAATGTACAGTCCATACATTACGGCGAGCCTCCAACGTCCGTAACTCAAGCCCTATGATTATTTTTTATGATATCCTGCCACGGCGTATAGCCTTTCAGTAAACATAAGCATGTGTGTCTTACATTTGACCAATACTGTAGGAGGGGGGGGGGGGGGGGGGTCCTCCCGTCTGTCCTCGGCTTCCTATATTTAGAGAGCACCACCGCATCCCATTTGAAAGCTGATTATATAGAGCTAACAAATTGACCATGGTCAGTACAATCTGAGCTCAGAGTGCGAGGTAGAGAAAGACCTCTCCCCGGCATTCACTGCTGGATAGGGAAGGGCAGTGAGGGAGCGAGTGCTCGCGCATGCTAGTGCTGAAATGTATGACATGTTTTTTTTTACTGCGTAGGGACAGACAGCGCAGCTAGTGCTGCTACCAAGCCCGGACTTGCTGGCCAAGAAAAGTCCCTTGTCGCGCCTCAAAATTTCCCCAATCTGTTTCTCGCAGGATAAACCCAGGCACCTCAAACGCTAATTTGCATTGCACTGTGTATCTACGGGTCAACATATAGAAGTATGTGAACGTGGCCGTTTGTTTTCTCAATTGTTTTTGGTATAGAAGACTCTTTTAAAAGAGATTTTGGAAAACATACTTTTTTGTTATGTACATATTCGGATCCCCAGATTGAGATGAAATAGTATGGAGGATATACTGTTGGAATATGGGGCTTGGTAGTACTAAAAAGGATGCATAATCTTATGAAAGTGTCCTACATGCAGCTGCATGGATATGGAGACTTTGGGTGTGCACACCTGCCCCAACTTTTGGATTTTCTTCAGGGGTTTCCTAATTTTCCTTGTCATTACGTGTCAGATTAAATGAGATAACAATCACTTCAAGAATAAAAGTGGTTGTTTTCAGTGGCACTCATAAATATTTGGTTCCAAGCTTTCGGTTCAATGTGAATCGATGCAATCTTACAGTTCAAGCTCTGATAAGTGATTGAGACCAGATGCGGACAGGATTTTTTACACACTAGTGTTGTTAAATCTATGCAAGATAAAACCTAAAAACCAGCCAGAATTTAAATTTCAACCTAATCCTCTCTTTCTTTGGATAAAATCTAATCCTACAAGTCAAGTTGTACAACTAATTATGCCTAATGTCGTTGGGGTCAGGAGGCATGTGAGGAGATTGTTCAAGAAAGGTCAAGGAGATCCACATCTTGTGTGATTAGCAAATGGTCACACCCTCTGGTGAAATGTGCAAGAGCAGGAAATTATCCAGCTGCCGCATTTGCTAAATCATCCCTCGTTACAACAAAGGCATTTTGTACAGGTCAGTCAATTAAATATGATTTCATTCTGTCGAGCGGACACACACATCCCATGGTTTTTATATCTTCAAGGAACTTCCGCCAATGGAAAGTTTGAAGACTGGAAAACCTGTTGCCAGCAATTTTCATCGAATACACCCAAACCTCCCTGATACACGGCGCCATTATCTCAAAAGGACAGACGTTCCCGTGAAATGATTCAAAAAGTGACCCCAGATGGTTCAGACCATAGCCTGCTGTTTGTGGCTACATCTCCACCGCATCTCTGTATGATAGAAGCCCTTTTCAACACGTCGGATGAGGACACTGTCCAAAGAGCAGAGAAAATTACAAACATCAAAAAGAAGGAGAGAGAGAGAGAGAGAGAGAGAGAGAGAGAGAGAGAGAGAGAGAGAGAGAGAGAGAGAGAGAGAGAGAGAGAGAGAGAGAGAGAAAGAGACAGAAAGAGAGAGAGCAAGGCACACTTCCCAGGATCAGAGACTGAAAGCCTTTCCCTTGGCAAGACATGCAGACTCACTGTCCCTCAGCCCCCTTTGACTCGATGAAATGGCAAGGACTCCCTTCTCTAGGACACACACAGGACTTTTTTTATTCAAGGCAAAAGGTACACGTTGGTCTCCTCTGAAGTCGAGGCCCAACATCTCTGTTCTCCGTCATCGTAATGATGCGATTGTTTTAATGATGATTGTGGTTGTTATGTCTTTCCTCCCACGTATAACCCAGAGGATAATGAATCAGAGGGGGTAATGTGGATCCGCTTTGTGCCTTATTAATAGCGGTTGAGGGACACGAGAATGACGTGAGATATACAGATCTAAGTAAAGTCCTTTGTGGGACTAATTCAAGTGAAGAAGGGCGATGTTAGGAGAGCTACAGTGCAGTATACATGGACAACATGAAGGGCTCGGGTTGGGGAGGGAAACATTTGATTAACCCCCACCACCCCGCCTCTCTCATTTACTGGGAAGACTTGAAACGCAGCCAGACCACCAATTCCTGCTATAAAAAAACAGCCCACCACTAGGCTGTAGACGAGTGGGATGCGAACGGTAGACCTGCACTGCTGAGGTTCTGCTCGTTCTGCTCTGCCTTTCTGAGTACGACCGCAAATGAGCACAAACAAATCCAAATTAAAAATGTAAACAATCTGAAATGATCGCTGCAGTGATAGCTGGGAACTGACTCCAAACTGTATTGCTGTCACACGAGAATGCAACTATTGCTGGTGCATGACTGCTTTTCCAACTCTGCGTGGAACTTTATAACTCTTATCTCTTTTTGCTAAACCCGCCCCTAATAATAACCACACAAGTCAACATTGAAAAAGTAAACACGAGTGTCCTATTGGTAATGGATGAGGGGAGTAAATATTATTAAATCATTATTTGAAGTGATAACTCAGTATTAGCAAAACAGCTTTCCTCCTGCCTCAGCCGGACGAGCTGTGAAAATAACTATTTAAACACCGCACCTTAACCTTTGGCGATGACTGCACAAGTTAAAGTGGTGTGACGTGACGGTAATATTTGTTCAGTTAGTGTGCTAACTGAGACGACCTGAAAGTGATACACTCAACACAGAAACCCGGCTGAGTCAAGCGGGACGATATAAGCATTCTCCATTTATAATGTTGGGAGTCCAAGCGCAGGATGGATTTGTCAGTGTCTCCTCGTCTCCAGACGATACTCTGTGGACGTTTCCTCCCCTCCCCATGCAGCCCTCACTCCCCGTGCTCGAGTAGGCATGTGCAAGCAAGTCTAACGCGACAGGTTTGATGGGTTACTGTTTAATTGTTTTTCTTTCCTCTGCAAACCCTGTTTTAGAAAAAGACGGGCGCCATTTTAAAAATGTTTTTTGGAATTCTAACTCAATATAAGCTACGAGTGGGCTTACACGTAAAACATGTGACGACATGTTATCTTGTAATTTCACATGCTGACTGCGGATTTAAGACAGAGAAAAAAGCGGTGTCTGTTCCAGTGTAATGGATAAGCCTACGTCTTAACAAGAGTGTATATTTTAACCCAATGAATTAAAGCTTGTATCTGCTTGTAGCACCGCCAGGTGAGGGAGACCAGCGAGGAGACCCCCGTGCGAGAGAGACGAACCTTCAACTCTCCGCACTTCAGCTCCAAAGAGAATAAGGCGTCTGTCCACGACTCCCTTTTCTTTTACCTAGCTGCACTCCAGGTCATATCAAGTTCTCAGGGAGAATGCAGATAGCTGCGATCGACTCGATAAGACGGTGCAAAGTGATGACACGATGGCAGGATCGGCCCGTCAGACAAGGCGCGGGCCACGGGTGAGTGAGAATGCGTCGTTGCTAGAAGGTCATGTGTCATATCAGTGGGGAGGGCTGAGCATGAAGCCGCCTACTGCTTCACTATTTCACTATTTCATTATCCACCAAGACAGCCAGAGAAACACACAGGGCTATTCCTTGTTTATGAGTCAGTTAATCATATTTCCAAAAAGCAGTTTAACCGACAAATATATCAATAGTGTTTTACTTGTTTGATTTTGTATTTTTGGGTTTCACAAAGGTTAATTTAGGTCAATTTTATGGTAATCATGTTTTACTGAATCAATCAACTGTTTTTTTTTCTTATGTATGAATCGTATTGTACTATATTAATACTTATATTGGAGATCATGATGTGTCTTCCATCTACAGAGAGGTCATCCGATCTCAGGATAATGCACAATTCAGTAGGTTACTTGGAAAATTGTCCCACTACGTTTCGGAACAGTTTGTTTACATTTTCAAGAAGATTCCTGTGTGAGATAGCTCTTCACACACCACACACAAACACGCATGCACCCCCACACACACCCCCATACACGCACGCACGCACACACAAACACACACACACACACACACACACACACACACACACACACACACACACACACACACACACACACACACACACACACACACACACACACACACACACACGTAAATGAGCAAGAAAGAATACGAAAAAGGGGGAAAGTAGTATAAGAGTGTAAGAGAGGAAGATAGGAGGAGTAGGGGGGCAGGAGAGGGGTTAAAGAGAGAGGTTAAGGGAGCATGACTGATCTTTATTCATAGATTGACAGAGACCAGAGACCTCTTGGTGAACTGGCTCTCCCCAGGGGTGGTGTACATGTAAACAGGTCCAACATGCAGGTGGAAATATGGGCTGGTATATGGGAACATAAATACAGTACTGGCCAGAATGCAAAACAGTGTAATATTTCATTTGGGGTTGAACTTCAACGCTGAATTCATGCTACTTCTGTACCATGGAGTGATTAATAATATGAGGTACAATCTTTCCTATAGAATTCAATCTCATTCATAAATATTAATTGTCTCACCATATTTAACAATTAAGCAACACGAGCAAAAACATATTGTGTTCATCTCAATAGTCCAACTTTCCTCAATATTTTAAGATATTTTAAAATCACTTGTATAATAATCATATATTCCTCCAACCCACACGCACACACACGCACGCACACACACACACACACACACACACACACACACACACACACACACACACACACACACACACACACACACACACACACACACACACACACACACACACACACACACACACACACACACACACACACACACACACACCCTCTCTCTCTCTCTATATATATCGCTCCTCTCTCTCTCTCTCTCTCTCTCTCTCTCTCTCTCTCTCTCTCTCTCTCTCTCTCTCTTTCTTACTTTCTGCACTATTAACGTTTCAGCGCATTTGTGATACATGGTAGTGTAGCTGACTGTAAATGACCCATGAATTCTGTAGAAGACACTAATACCGAAACACTCCACCGTCTGGCCTGCAAGGGTTGTTGTTCACATGTTCTGCTTCACATGAGATGATCATTGATGTCACGCTCTCCAATCAACTAACTCTTTTTTCTGTATGTCTCTCAAAATAACATAATTGTATATCATCGATCTCTAAGAGATCAAACAATACAAAATGATACCATCCCAACTAAGCCCATATAGCCTTGTATGCATGTGGAATGATACATGAAATCAATACTTTCGGAATATCTAAAAACCTAAGCTTTTTTTTGATAGTTTGGTTAATTTTCACCTACGCTCCACCATGTGTACATACGAACACTAGATGGCAGCATAGGTTCGTATATAGCAAGGGTCAGCAACCTTTTCAACATGCAGTTCCAGTTTGACATTTTCTCGTTTTCTAATGAGTGTGCCTTAAGCAACAATGTATTAAATATTAAGCTGAATTATGACACAGCGACCAAAAACATTTCAAGAAGACCTGGAATTGTATTATTTCCATATAGTCTACAATCATGCATCAACATTTTAAATGTTTTTTTTGTTGTTATATTTGCTACATGGGCTTACAAATTATAATTACATATGTCCCATCTTAAAACACCACTTTCAGAAACTCATTCAAAAACATATTTGCAGTTTGAGAAATGTAGAAACAAGAATTGATGACAATGTTGGAACCATCCATATCAATTTCTTTAAGGCATGTACAGCTTTGCAAAACCATGTGCAATCAGGCCACTTGCAACAATATTTTAAATATTTTCTTCTCAATTGATCCCATTTCAAAACACTGCTTTCTGTAACTCATTTAATCATATTTGCACTGGGAGGAAATTCCAAAAACAGAATAAAGTGCAAAATAATGTTATAATAATGCTCCTGTATTGTGCGCTGACATATATATATTTGTGTATATATTTTAAGTGCGCCAATGATTATGCTGCCACGTGCCAGTGGTGGCACGCGTGCTAGGGTTACCGACCCCTGGTATATAGTGTGGTCTGCAGCAGTAAGTTGTTTTCCTTAAAGGAACACTCCACTCATTTGCATTAAGCTTTGTATTGTTAGAAACCCAGTCATACGTTTGAATGGTCATGCACAACACTCTCTCATTTTCCCCTGAGATGGGAGAAATCCGTATTTACCTCTTACACTTCCTTCTGGCAATGCCATAAAAATCGTCATTTTGCGTCATTGCCAGGAGGAAATGCAAGAGGGGGGATTTCTATTGGGACTACAAGCACTAGTTCCCACCCTTTCAAACCCGCCCATAGGGGGTGGGACCTAATGCGCTAACAGACCTATCACAGATCAGTGTTAGTGCGTTAGACTTCACCTGCAGAAAACATGGCCGAAGGTACTGAATACGCAGACCGACACAATATGGAGGATTGGGATTTTGAAGAAGTTATGGTAGAAACGGATGTTCATGGCTACCTTTATGAGCCACAACATAGCGACGAGCAGCTGAGGGCTATGGAGGAACAGGAGGCGGCTGAAGCTGCCACCTACTGCCGAGGCAGACGCCCTGCCTGACGCAGACCACCTGCCTGCCGCAGACGAGGAGCCTGCAACGGCTCGAGCTGGGAGAGAGAGAGAGAGTCTGTCTGCTGCCGAGAATTCCAGCGGTGCTAATTTCCTCTGGACGAAATCACGTAATCAAAGGATGACACGAATGATGAGTTTCGCATCCGCATATGGATAGCGGTGTCCTGGAGACCTACTTTAGAATACCTAAGGTCAACTGAAAACGGCAGCCAAAGCCTACAGGCAGGGCTGACGCTGGACGTTTTGGTGCCCTAGGCAACTCGACATTAAATTGCGCCCTGGACAGGAATTCCGAGCGGGGGGGGGGGGGGGGGAGACGACAATGCGTAGTACACAATGCGTAATACGCATTTTCCTGCCTACTAAGGTGAGGGTTTCAGTGTGCCCTGACAACTAATTCCCCACCCCCTCCCTTCTCACATCCACTTGGGAACATGTTTGCCTTCATTTCGCTTGTTTCGTATATTTTAATTAATTAATTAAGGGCACCACCAGAGGGTGCCCCCAACACATTTGCCCCCCTAGACACTCGCCTTGGTCGCCTATGCCGAGCGCCGGCCCTGCCTACAGGGCCAAATGGATGTCTCTCTGTAAATTAAGTTTAATATAAAGATGATGCGTTTGAAAAAACTAGGGCAGAAGTCTAAACTAGTCAACGTATCACGGGGATATGTTTACACAAAGTTTGCTCGTGCTACCACTCGCGCTAGGACCATGGGTCCTTCCCCCTCCAAACGGAAACAGGCGGGCTTGCAGCGAGAGCAATGCACTGTGGTAGTTGGAGGATTCCTTACTTTTGAGCCAGATAGACACTTTCTGCCTTTTCTCAGGCTAGGATGAGCCGATTTCAATCTTTTTTGCACATTTATAATGCATAGAATTATTTACTTCATCTAACCTTCATATCTCCACCGGTGAAGTATCCCTTTAAGTGTGACATTATTGTATATTTCGTATTAAGGGCGCTCAACACATTTGCCGCCCTATAGGCGATCGCCTAGGTCGCCTATGCGAGCGCTGGCCCTGCTCTCACGTAACATTTCTCCCTCAAATTACGCGCTATTCCGATAACGTGCAAACTATTTTAATAATATATCCCCGTCCGCGCACAGAACAGGGCGCACTGAGTTTGGCCAACAGTCACACCGTTGTAATTACGGCCACGCCATCTACATTTCGGAGAAGCGCCATCACGTCCTCGACTGGCCACGAGTGCACTAAGCAATTTATTTTTTTTTTTTTGTTTAAAGACATACTTATGTCTCTGCATGAGGAGGCAGATATAGAAAACTCGAATAAAATATTTTTCTACTCCATCATAGTCTGGGTCAACATGTCTCTAGGTAGCTCTGTGTTGATTTTCAAATGTTTTTACAGGAGCATTTTTTTATATTTAGATGTCAAAGGAAGCTCCTGTGTTCAAGCACTGCTAAGGTTGGTCACTATTGATATTGAAGTAGCCTACTTTTATTTTTATTTTTAATTTAAACATACCAATGTTGTGTGAAGGGGGAGGCTTCTATTAAAGTAAATCAGTGGGAGTTGAACCCTGGTCCCCACAACGTTAGCCGACAGCTCTCTTCACCTGCCCACAGAGTAAAATGTATATGGTCGGAGGTTATATAGACATGATATCATTACATTAAAAACGTACATTATGGTTCAAAGGAAACAAACATCAGCAGGAATTGAGCCCTGGTCTCCAGAGTTGTATCCAACAGTGCTCTCCACTGCACCACTGAGACAGTAACAATGAACAATAATCCAAGCGGTGGGTAGCGGTAACATAAAACCAAGGTGATTGGGCTGGTGCAGGGAGGGCTGGATGTACTATATGGGATCTGGACATACAAACACATAGCCTACATTCTGTCACACACACACACACACACACACACGCACACGCACACGCACACACATGCACACATGTCACACACACGCACAAACATACACACAAACGCAATTGTCTGCTTTAACGTATGCATATTGGGTTACAACAAACGACAAATTAAAATAAGAAAGAAAATGTTTTAATCACTCTCGTTTCAAACAACTATCGTGGCCGTTCGAGTAGGCCTACATATTTCTGAGTTTACGGGGAGAACTGGAATGAACCACGAAGTCCCTGTCGGCGGAAAGCCCTTTACCGTACAAAGCAATAGAAGCGCAATTGCTTTTTTAAGTGTCGATGGCGTGATCATGCTTCTATAAGTGCAGACCGCAGTACGCCTGCTGCAGTAGCGACGGCACTGAGTTTTAGCCGTCCTAGTTTTCGATCGGCACACAGTATTTTTGGAAGTAAGCAAAATAACGTGGGCAACGTAATTGGCCTTCATCGTCATAAGATATGGCAAGTTGACAGGCTCCGGTATTCCCCAAATCTGACGACTTGGCCTCCCTGGAGCCTTAACCTATTTATATTCAGAATCAGAACCATTTGACTTTAAAGTAGGTCAACTTATTTAAGTTCAGTTTCAGGCTCAGTAGGCCTATTGCATACAACTGGAGAGATGACATGGACCTAGCCTACCTTGCTTTGAGAAAGTCTACTTAGACATACACTGGAGCTGCCACAGGGTGGCAGTCTTAAACCATAATTAACAGAAAATGGAATAGACCTGATTTGACATCAAATTGAAGGGAGTATAAAACGAAGAACAAAGTAGAAACCGGTAAAAAAATATAACAAACTTTCAAATAAAACAATTCTGTCGTTTTTTTGCGATACTAACTGCCCATATTAATCAAAGCTTGTAGTAAAGTCCTACCTCGTGATTTTGTAATTCAATGCAATTCCTCATTAGGCTAAACTTCCCATTGGAACAAAAAATAATAATAAAAAACAAACTTGCAACCCAATTATAAGACAATAAGATAAACTCAGACAGAAAACTTTTTAAGGGCTTGACAAAGACAGGCAAATATGAGAACAAAACATTTTCTGTGTCAAAACATATTGGACTTCTGGGTGAACAAATACAACTATTTCACTATTGAGATACGATCGTTGGATGCAAATTAAGTGTAAACCCCATCTCGTTCATTTGCCATTCAATGACAAATGAACGGGATGGGTATGAAGTGCTCCTTTGACTCAACCGCTGCACAATCACTGCAGCGCATTGGCCGAAATGGCCTCTAAACAATATTATTAAACAACCGCCAAAATGTATAAAACCTGATGTATATTTATTTCGGTCTTAAGTTTAAAGGGACACAAGCGACGTTAAGAACGTCAATTCAAAACTGGGGAAGTTGAAAGGGGACTTTTGAATGATGTTACCGACGACGTGTGAGGAAATATCGACAGCGAAGTCCACATTCCTCTTCGGGTTCAGCGATGTCATCCTCACTTTTCTATCAATTCTTCATCCTACTACTACACCAGCCCCTCCACGACGAAACTCGAACAAATCTGCTGACATTGATCCTGCCTCTTGGGTTGGGCGTAATTTCATTTCAGCCAGGAAAAGACGTCTATCTCCAAGAATCTTGACAGACAATTGTATTTACTATTTTCCTTTCACGCGGGCCAATAAAGGCGAGGGCAGTTATTGCATCAGATTATAAGAAAAAACGTTTAATGATTCCCATATATAACTCTAGACTGAGTAATGATACAGCTGAGAGCTGACAGGCCCATGATAAATGAAGTCTCATATAACAGACATTCAGTGTGAAGAATGGCTGGAGATGAATTGCACGCTGATACAAACTCATGATAAAGAACAGTAAGAGCCACTAGAGGACTTAATAATGTGCTATTCATTTTGAAGTGATTTTTGCTGGTTAATAAAAAGAGCACAAATTAAAATATATATATATTTATTGTGGGCGTCTGGGGTGATTTCCCCCTCCCCCATCCACCCCATCCCCAATATCTACCCTGTCTCTCTGACTTGTAGCCTATCAAGTCCTCATTCGCCCTCTTCCATTCTTGGGAGTCTGCGTTTATGTTCATCGTTTAGATTTAGGGTCCTTTTACTGATGTCATTAGCATTGTTGGTCCTCTGGCCTGCGTGAACGCTGAGCATCCCTCATCATACGGTTGACTCAAACCACCACCACTGCATGGATCCCACCCATAAAACCAGTAGCAATGTCCGTCTCAAATATAAATCAGGCCTCTGCGCTGGTCTTCTTTTGACTCTGCACCTCAGAGACGTCCTTAATGACAGCTGATGGAGGTAATTTCTGTGGATTTTCCTACCAGCGAGCCTTATTCAAGTCTCATTGTGCCTGTGTGTGTGTGAGAGCTGTGGTGAAGGGATGAGCTCTTCACAAGTCACGATCAAGGACTAGACTTTAGAGGATGGTGCGGACTACAGAAAAGAGGACAATGCACTGATACCCTCAGAGACCCCGTGATTTCACGTTCAATTGAACAGATGGAAGGCGTGGCACGGCTACTAACCAACCGGGTTGATTTCTCACGCTGGTTTTTACATTCGCCGTCCGTTTACCATCTTGCTTGTGGGAAACGTACAACGATATAAAAACCGGCATCTGATACGGGAAACAGGTTGCAGCGTTCATCTCTCAGCCTTGTGCAGACTACGGCCCCCTCCCCTTTGCACCGCTTTGTTGCTTAGACGAGCAATGTGCACGTCGAGACCGCTGATGTACACATGATTTGAATGATAAAAGTGTGCGGCTAATGAGAAAATGTAAATGAGGCCAAGTGCTAGGCGGGCAGTACACTCGCTCTCTCATATATTACTGGACGGGGAACGAAGCAAAGGGGACCCGGGTTAAATGATCCAAGGGATTATTTTCAGGTTGACACCTGGGAGGGGGATAAAGTAGGGGCTGCACCTCCATTGTGCGGCTGGATGCAGATGTGAGGGAGGGTGTAGGGATGATGATGGCGGTGGTTGTTGTGGTGGTTTGGAGAGGGCGGGGGTTTGGAGAGGGCGGAGGTTTGAAGAGGGCAGATCTAGCGGTGCAGGAGACCTCTCCTTGAATGGCGGGGGTCAACCTGTTGCCCGTAGGGGAGGATCACAGAGTAGGAGTGTCAGGGGTGGAGCAAGCGCTGCTCCACCCCTGCTCTGAGGCCCCCCTCCTCCTTAACACCCTCAAATGCAGCGTGAGCATGCTAGCCAGGCGCAGGGAGACACGACGCACACAGGCGACACACAGTGCGCCACATACGAAACACAGCTCATGTCGGACACCACACACAGGCGACACCCAGTCCATGTCACACACCACATAACACACAGTCCATGTCACACACCACACACCGCACAGTCCATGTCACACACCACATAACACACAGTCCATGTCACACACCACACACCGCACAGTCCATGTCACACAGCACACACCGCACCGTTGGAGATA